>NW_026712315.1:8690008-8775008 GCF_030504385.1 Musca domestica | reverse complement strand
ATGATGTTATAATACACATTCCTGGCCTTCTCCACCACACAACCCCAAGGCAAGCTGCTACTTTTCCGATTTCAGACTCATGTATGCGCATAGACGTGTGTGTATAAACTTATTCGAAAACAATTGCACTTTATTGTCTGGAAGAGCTACTTGCATTCGCTTTCCAACGAATTTCCTTGCGCAAAGATGACTTAATGAGAATTGCGTTCATTTTAATTGTAGTAGTAATTTGTATACACACACACGTGATGCACACGATTCCATTTCCAAAGCCTGTAATTGAATACCCAATTAAAATTAATATTATTTCGCCAAAAAAAAAATGCAATTACTAAATTTACTTACACTACAAATATGCCTTGTATCAATGTGGAAAATTGAAATTAAGAATAAATGTGTCTCGAGTTTCCGTTCCAATAAATTTCGATTCCATTAAAAAGTAAGGTTATGGGTATTGATGAAAATGTGAATAGATAGGTTTACTCTATTTTTATGGGAATAGCAAATTAGGTTTACGAGAACATATTAATTTTGACACGGTTAGGTATTGATGGAAATTGGAAAATTTGGCCTGATGTTGAGACAAATATTTAAGATGTGTGTGAAATTTTAAAATTTCGAGGAGTACCAGCTCTGAGCAGCAATGGCTAATTCAAAACAGAAAGCCTAAATGAAAAACACAGATAATAAGAACACATCAGTGATTAAATGATGTACAAAAAAAGGTCAAAAGTGGAGAGGGGCTGTCTATATGACACCCTAAACCAATGCGTATTGAGTAGAGCTAACCATTACAATATTGGGTATACTGGGAATTTATGTGAAGTACATCATACCAACTACGAAACATTTTTGAATACGTATCAGGCATTTGATCCTCTCGTACCATGCTGTTAGGAATTCTAAACAATTTCACACGAAAGTTGTGGTCCATTTTACAGCTAAATATAATTCAATGGTCATCCAAAATTCCAGACTTCTTCCCTGTCCTTAACTCCTTTCTCATTTAAAAATTCCTTGTCGTTTGGTTTTCTATTGTGACCTGTAGAGCGACTGCAAAATCAGGAAATTTTTAATTTAATAAATATTCACTTTTTTGTCATATTTTACGCGATTTTCATAGAATTTCACCTTTTCTGGCAAGAGACCATTCTAAATTGACAAGAATTGTGAAAATCAGTCTAGCAGGTTTTGACTTAAAAGCAGAATAACTAAGACCTATTACTTTTACGAATATATTGTAACTATTTTGTTATATATCGGAAATATCTTGGTTATCAGCATCACTGTATTACCCAGAAGTGACCTTTTAATGTATTTGTGATTTGGCCGGATTTCAAAATATTCGCGTTTTAGTGGAATTTTTCGTATTTTTTACCATAAAAGTTATGATTTATTTAATCTACCAAATAATGTCCGATGAACGTCCAAATTGCCCAGCCCTCAAATCTAACTCCATGCAAAATTCCGTCGATTGGTTCATAATTGTGATTTGTAAAGTAACAGCAAAATCTGGAAATTGTTCTGGTGTTGGTCCATTTCAACCTCAAAATATTTTGCAATTATCTCCAAAAACAATAGACTTCTATTGTGACCCTAACCCCAAAATATCATTGTTGAATTTCACAAAATTTGACCCTCATTTTTGCAGGCCGATTTCCTCGTACGTGCCAAAATTTACTGGGCTGGTATTAACTATTTGATGGACAATCTCCATATCTGAAACACAGATACTAACAGTGATCTTAATATCAAATTTCATGATTTCAGCTCTTTAATGTCCCCCCTACAACATATTTAGTACTATTTATTACAGTCTTCAAAATCATCTCTATATCTTAACCACAGATACCAACAGTAATATCAATATCAATATAAATACCAAATTTCAGATTTCAAGCACCATCTTTCTCTCAATACCAAATTCTAATAAAGACAGTAATATTTAGTACTTTTCGTGCACTTATAGTACACATTTCAAAATTAACTCTTTATCACAAATCTAACAACAACAGGGGCCCCTAAAGGCTCAACCTGTCACGAAAAGGGTCAACATTTTAAATAACCATGCGGCTTATAAAACGCAAAATTAACATCTGATATCATTCATACACGGCACATCTGAATACTAGCATCAACACAATATATTCTGTAAAGATGGTAGAGATCGGACCATTCCTTCTGGTACCTCAGCCACAAAGAGTCAAAGTTTTGAATAGCCAATTTCAATGGCTTATCATCGAGCTCATTTTTCAAAATTTGCCGAATGGGATATTATGATATTTTCAGCTCACGAGCCATTTTTCGGGGTTTCTATCAACTCGCTTCTTTACTTTTCGAACCATTTCTGCTGATGTTGCTGTTTTCTTCCGTGCATTTCCTTGACGTCGGGCCACGCTACCAGCATTACGGTAACGAGCGATGGTACAAGACAGAAAAGATTTATTCACATTTAAATGCTGGAGTGCTCTTACGATAACAGCATAAAAGCCGAATATTAACGCGAAAATATTCTGGAGGGTGTATTAAAGTCGTGGGCACGCAAACATTTTGGCCGCAGAACTTAGACATTTCAACAGGACTCAGCACAATCGCATTCAGCACGCGCCACCTAAGAATGGTTACAAAATGAGGTTTCTAGCTTCATTTGCAGCGCAAAATGGCCACCAAAATCTCCGGATACCAATCCTTTGGACTATTATGTCTGGAGTATTTTGGAAAGCAAAGTTGGCACTAAAAAGTACCAAAGTGTCGATCACCTCAAGCAAGCGCTTCGCCAGGAATGGGACAACATACCACAGAGCAACATTCGGACAGCGTGTGACACTTTCATTGGCCGTTTGAAGGCCATAATTCGTGCCAAAGGTGACCAATTCGAAGAAATCTAAACTTATTCTAAAATTTATTGCTATTACCGACAATTTTAGCTTTCCTTCAATAAAATATAAACAAAAATGTAAAACTAATGGCGTTTGACTTTGTTGCTTTTTTTTTTCTCACCCTGTATATAATCTCATGTTTTTTTCAAACCTATTATTATCAAATTAATTTATTCTCAATTGTCTATTCTTTGAAATTTTTGCTTTACGTTACCCTAGAAATCCCACAACCAGACCTACAATGGGTAATCAATAGTACATTGATCAAATTCGATTATTTGCGTAACCACAATGTTTATCAGTCTCCAATAAGTGACTTTCCATTTCAAATATTCCAAGAAAGGATCTTATCGATTCGCATAAACCCTAACATATTTTCCTACAAACATACATACATATGTGTATGTTTTGTTGGGAATTTTAAATACTCAATGCTGTTCACATACTTTTGCTGCCATTGGGGTTTTTTTCCTATTTCAAGTCTATGATTGTTGTTGTGTTTGTTGTATGGCAGAGTATATTTAAAGGCGCCTCATCAAAGCTAAACTTAAACAGAAATAGTTTTGGTTTTTTTCTTGCATATTTTTATTATCGTTATTGTTATTTGTTGACCCCCCTGCCACACTCTGTCTATCACTCACTCACTCATACACTCTTGGCATTCACAACATCATTGGTTTTTTTCCTCTCTACTCTTTGATTGATAGAGTGGTTGATTGGTTGTTTGATGGATGGACGTATGGTTGGTTGGTTGGCTGGCTGAGTGGTTGGCTGGTTCGTTGCTTGCTTGCTCGCACGCTCGCTCGCTTGGTCTCAACTTGTGCAAGTGTTTGATTGTGGATTTAGAATATTTGATTTGCTTCAGTTGATTTAGGTTTGGACTTTGATTTGCCAGTTTTCTGAATTGTTGGATTTTTTCTTTTTTTAATTTATTTCTTCTCTTTTTTTCGAAATTGTCGATGGTTTTGAACTTTGCCCACGATATAGAATATTGCACACTGTAGATAACAGCAAAATTCGTTGAAATGATTCATTTATAGAATGCAACCATAAACGAAAGGAAAAACTATAAAAACAATCTATATTGAAAATGTTTCCAATTGAATTGGTGGTCAGTCGTTAAAACAATTTTATGTTTGGGGAATACAACTAAAAAATGCAAATAGCGTTTGTTTTTTTCTAACTGGAATTCCAATGAATTGTGAAAATATTGGGGAAAAAAAAACAGAATTTTATGCAAACCTATTTTATGTGGACATTTTGTTTCCATTAAAACACATGACCTTAAATTGTCCTTCAGCAACTGTAAATCGGACCATTGGTGCGTATGATTTTTCAAAATCATTGTAACAATCATACGCAACCTAGCAATATCAACTCACACTGCAATTCAGTTGAATATTAAGCAATAAATGAATATTAAGCAATAAACACTTTTTAAAAACTATATAACTGTCGACAGTCGAGCAAAATATAAAAACTTAAATCAAATTATTTTCATATGTGTTGAAGACATGACATTTCCTGTCACATGGAATGTCTCCGCTTACACATATAATAGTTGAATTTCCATTTGAACATTAAAGTCTATAAATATTCCAAGACAACAGCTCATAATGCAATTGTGGCAAGAAATCATAGGATTAGAAAATAAAATTGGTTATCACACAGAAGTATGGGAGAAACAAAATTTGCTACGCACAATATACAGAATATATAGAATAAATAGTTCTCCTCATAATGGACATTAATAGAGTAATTTTCTTAAAATTTGTTAGCCTTCCATAAAAATTCTAAATTATAACATCCATTCTCTCATTTCTTTCTGCGAACCAGTCTGAGAAAACCTTTTAGTCTACTATGAGACGACTTCTTAATGATAAGACCTATTGGACTTCCATGAGAAGACCTTTTGGTCATCCATAAGTATAGGAAGACTCTCCGTCTTCTATGAGAAGATTTTTGGTTTTTCAAAATTTTGGATTTCCAAGAGAAGATCTTTCGGTCTTCCATAAGAAGACTTTTGATCTTCCATGAGAAGACTTTTTGGAAGATCTATCGGCCTTTTATGAGAAGATCATTCGGTCTTCTTAGAGAAGACCCAAAGGAACTTTATGTTTTCTCAGCGTAGGCCTTATGGTCGTCTATGAGAAGACTCTGTAGACTTCTATGAGAGGACACTGTGGACTTCTTTGAGAAGACTCTGTGGTATTCTATGAGAAGACCCTGTGGTCTTTCATGAGAAGATATTTTGCTCTGGCATGAGAATATCTTTTAGTCTTCTCTCTTCCATGAAAAGAGCCTTTGCTCTTCTCTTCTTTGAGAAGACCCTTTGCTCTTCTATGAGAAGATCAGTCGTGGTCTTCTATGAGAAGACCCTGTGGTATTCTGTTAGAAAACCTTTTGGTCTGATCCTGACCTGATCTGTCCTTCTGATCTTCTATGAGAAGACCTTATGGTTTTCTATGAGAAAAACCTTTGGACTTCCTTAAAAGACCCTGTGGTCTTCTATGAGAAAACCTTATGGCTCTCTATGAGAAGTCCCATTGGTCTTCCATGAGAAGACTTTTTGTTCTTCTATTGGAGGAACTTTTGGTCTAATATGAAAAGATATATTGGTCTTCTAAGAGAAGACACTTTTGGCTTTCTGTGAGAAGACATGTTGGTCTTCTATGAGAAGACCTTTTTGGTCTTTCATGAGAAGATCTTTTGGTCTTGCATAAGAATACATGAAAAGATATATCTGTTTTCCTTTGCTCCTCTATGAGAAGATTATTCGGTCTTCTATGACAAGACCCTGTTATCTTCACTTTTTTTTCCAAGGGAAGACTTTTCGGTCTTTTCACAAAAGATCCAAATGAACTTTATGTCTTCTCTAAGTAGACCTATGGGTTTTCTATAAGAAACCCCCTTTTGTCTTCTGTGAGAGGACCTTATGGTCTTCTATGAGAAGACCTTGTGAACATCTATGAGAAGACCCTGTGGACTTCTATGAGAAGACTCTGTGGTCTTCTGTGAGAAGTCCCTGTGGTCTTCTGTGAGAAAACCTTTTGTTCTTCCATGAAAATACCTTCTAATCTTCTATGAGAAGACCTTTTGATCTCCTGATATTTTTGTCGTAAACACCTTTATGTCTTCTATGAGAAGTCTTTTTGGTTTTTTCTGGTAAAATATTCAGGTGCTGTATGAAGAAATCTTCTGACCTTCGCTGCAAACACACTCTGGTCTTCAATGAGGGACCTTTCAGTCTTCTTTGAAAAATCCAAAATGTATCTTGTGGCATTTCATCAAAATGCCCTTTATGGAAGGAATTCTTTTTGAAAAATTTAGTGGTATCTTTGAGGAACCACCCCATAAGAATTTCCTGGTGCTCTTTGAATAGTCTCTCTAGTTTTCCTCATAATGGACATAGTTTTGACATATTTTTTTCGCTCTTTATAGCCCTCGTTCATTGTTTTCAATAAATGAATATTTAATTTGAGTTATAACAACCATAAATTGTAAAATCTCACGCTTGTTTTTTTTTTTTAGTATTAAAGTTACCGCTTTAGTAGTTACAATTTATGAAGATATACATCACATATATGCTATGACCAATTTAAGCAATAAAAAGAAAATCATAAAGGTCATTTGGATGTAACCGTGTGGAAATAGTGACAACAACAAAAAAAGCAAAAATCACAAACATTTATAAGTATTGCAATGGCGACGCTGGCGATGATAATGATACCCCTTACGAACAGTTGTTGAAATTCCTCTTATCATGACCTTCTTTCGCCTTCGCCACCATCTTCCACTCTGTATCTGCTTTCAATAACTTTGAGTGTACTTTAACAGTCAGTCACCTTTTGTTGACGCACAATACTGGAAAAATTACTTCAATTTTACCCAAAAAAAAAAAAAAAAAAAAAAACACAAAACGACTCAACTTAACTGGTCAGTCACTCCTTTAAAACGCCTCTCCCCAACCCTTGCGTCTCATACCAATTACTCAGCCAAGTGAAAGGGATTTTTATAGTTTTGTTGTTATTGCTTGATTGTGCAACAAACCGAGCGGCAATAAAATATGAGTACACCACAACACAGACACTCTGTGTTCCACATCCCCAAAGAGATGGTTATGTGTTGGCACTTGAAAACACACATACATATGAACATGTGTGGGATGTGTATGTGGCTATGTAGAGAAATGCCATCAGATAAACCACATACATGACACCAAAAGGTTTCATATGTTTGTGTTTAATCTTTCTATATACATATATGTCGACACACTCTTTCTCACACATATTTACCCATAATTTCTCCATATCTTTGATGTCACCTTTCCTCTTTTTTGTTGAACACATCCTCATCACATTTCATTGTTCGTCTTCTGGGAAAACCCACAAAAACGAACTTCGATATGACAATTGTCGCAGCAAAAGGTGAGAATATGGTGAATAAAACAAACCATGAATTCCTTCCCCTTCGGATTTAAAGAACTTTCTTTCTGTTATGGTGTATATTAAATAGTTGAAGAAAAATTTGATGGTTTGATGGATTCTCTGCGAGCGAAGCCTGTAGAAGGTTGCTGGGGGTAGATATTGCTTTAATTGCGGGGTGTGTCTGTGCTGCCCCAAGGTTATTATGTTTATTTTTTATCGATTCTACAATTGGGACAATGTATGGAAATTTGAGATTTGCCATAAAACATCAAACATTTGCATAAGCTCAAATCTGGGGGGAGTTCTTATGGTGTCAGTGGTGACAATAAGCCTCAAGGCATTTCGAACGAATTAATTTTATTAAGGCTATGGGAAAACCATTTCCATGATATTTTCGTATAGAAATATTGAATGCTTTTTGACGAATTTAGTTGTTCATATTTAGTCTGGTAAGAAAGGAAAAAGGCTTCTATGCGTGAAAAAGCTCCAAAAGGTTTCATTTAGACAGTTTTTTATGGAGATTTTCAGAAGGTCCCATATGTATGGAAGAGCTTCAAAATACCATATATGCCTAGAAAGGCTTAGGAAGGCCTTCATTGACTAGAAGAGCATCCGAAGGTTTCCATATTAAGAATAGCTTCCGGATATCTTCTTTTTCTAGAAGAGCTTCTGAAGGTCTTCTTTGTCTAGAAGAGCTTCAGTAGGTTTTCTATATCTAGAGAACCTTCAACAGGTCTTCTATATCTAGAAGAGAAGGTCTTCTATGTCTAGAGGAGAAGTTCTTGTATATCCAGAAGAAGGTTTCCTATGTTTAGAAGAAGTTTCCTATGTCTAGAAGGGCTTTAAAAGGTCTCCTATGTCTAGAGGAGCTTCAGAAGGCCTTCTATGTCTAGAAGAGCTTCAGAAAGTCTTCTATGTCTAAAGTAGCTTCAGAAGGCCTTCTATGCATAGAAGAGCTTCAGAAGGCCTTCTATGCATAGAAGAGCTTCAGAAGGCCTTCTATGCATAGAAGAGCTTCAGAAGGCCTTCTATGCATAGAAGAGCTTCAGAAGGCCTTCTATGCATAGAAGAGCTTCAGAAGGCCTTCTATGCATAGAAGAGCCTCAGAAGGCCTTCTATGCATTGAAGAGCCTCAGAAGGCCTTCTATGCATTGAAGAGCCTCAGAAGGCCTTCTATGCATTGAAGAGCCTCAGAAGGCTTTCTATGCATTGAAGAGCCTCAGAAGGCCTTCTATGCATTGAAGAGCCTCAGAAGGCCTTCTATGCATAGAAGGGCTTCAGAAGGCCTTCTGTCAATAGAAGAGCGTCGGAAGGCCTTCTGTCAATAGAAGAGCGTCGGAAAGTCTTCTACCAACAGAAGAGCATCAAAAGGTCTTCTATCAATAGAATAGCTACAGAAGTCCTTCTTTCAATTGAAGAGCTTCCGACAACTTTTACCAAATCTTCCACCTAAAAACAACTTCGCGAAGGGGGTTCCATACACATAAGACCTCTGCTTAGAACACTTCTAGGACAACTTGTTGTAAAAATGTGTTACCCATAAAATACTGCCAAAAAAAATGCAGGGTAAAATCCACGCGAGGTATTTTCCTTTTAAATTTTAACAATTTTTTTTTTTTTTTTTTTTGAATTATTTTTTAGATTGCCTTTATTTTCCAAATTTTTAATATTCCTTCTACTTCAACCACATCTGTGCCATATAAAATTCCAACCAGAAAGCACACCGTAACCATCTAAGCACCCATCAACTTCATTTTCCCCATTGTACTTGTGACAATCCTTTTCACAATGTCCTTCTCCGTTGCGGCACGTATTCGCACTTAATATTTCTAATGTCTGTGATAATGACATTTGATTCCTAAAGCGTCCTGAATCCAACAATCCAATCTATACATTTTAAATTACATCTGGACAATAAATACAAACAGCTAACGACCACAAATAAACAAGCAAATAATGTGGGGGGAGGCTTGGGAGGTGTCGGCGTCAAAAGCTGACTAGGCGGCCTATTGAATATTCTCGATTTGTTTCTTCTGCTTTTTGCCATTTCTTCGCAAAGGAAATGAAAACGGATGATGTCTCTTATTGGACATTCAAATTGCTGTGAAGTCCCAAAATTATTACCAAGGGAGTAACAATTTCTTTTTCTTTCAAGGAAATAGCTTTCTTTAGCTGAAAAGGCAAAAACAAATGTATTTGGCTTCCTTCCCTTGAAGGGCAAGACGGAGTTGAAGAAGAAGAGACAAACATTAAAAGCGTTTTAGGAAAACTTCAAATAAAAGTATCAAAACATTTATTACCACCTGCCCCAATAATTGAAAGATAAATGGATTTGAGTTTGACAGTTATTGCTTTAAAATTAAAGTGAGCGAATAATTTGTATTGTTTGGCATTGGAGGGGGTATTTGTGTATTGAACTTTGTTTGGGAGGGCCATTCGAATATATTTCGGTCATTAAATTTGTCTTGGGTTTAGAATGACTCTATTTTTGTGTTACATACTCGAATAATAGCAGAGAAAATGAAAAACGTTTAGCCGGCGAAAATATAAGCGAACATATCGATGAGCTTATATATAAGGAAGACTCCCTGCTCGTCTATGAGGGAGGTTAGCTGATCCAGTTTGCCCATAAAAAGCGAAGACAAAACATTTAACTTAAACTACTTAAAACAATTAAGCCCCAAACAACTTCATTTTTGAAAACGTTCTCAAGTTGAAGTGATATTTTCCAAACAATTTTAGAACAGTGTTGGCATGCCTGTTCCGGATACCGTAGTATTTTGTTGTTGCAAAATAGTTTGGCATTATTCCATTATTGCTGCATTTATAATTTATATTATTTCAGTGCTTTCTCAAATATATATGCTATTTTTTTTTCGGTAAATAACCGCAATTTATTGAAAGAAAGTAAAAAAAATCCGAAATAGACCTCGCAAATTGAATCAAATTTCATCCATATTTTTTACCTGGGTTCCTCACTTCTCGATATGGCAATGCTCTAATATGTTACAAATATTATTATACCCTACACCACAAAGTGGTAAGGGTATTATGTCTTTGTACATTTCTCTGTATCATGGAGAAGGAAGCGAGATAAGCCCATAGTTACTTTCGAGAATCTTCATAGAATCACTTTCTGATGTCCGGTCGTTTGTACATGTATTTTTGGACAGGTAGCAGGTAGCATTTATTATCCGATCGAAATGAAATTTTCCATATAATATTTGTTTTGCCCATGGACGAAACCGATTGAAATTGGTGAGATTTGGTTCAAATTTCGATATAGTTCCCATTTATATCTTCAATCGATTTCGGGTTAATTGTGCACCAAATGGCCAATATCAGTTCAAATGACCTGAATTTTGGCACATCCGACCGAATTCAATCTACAAGTATGTACTTTAAATATATATGTTTCATCCGAACTAATATGCACTCCACAAGAATGATATTTGGTACCAGATAACTCATGGAGCTCAAAAAAAAAAAAAAAACTCTGCCAAATCTTATCGAGATATTAACAGATTTGGATATAACTCCCACATGTATCCTCATCCCATATCAGGTTTATTGTGCACCAAATGGCTATTATCAGCCCAAATGCAGTAAATTTTGGCAATTCCGACAGAATTCACACTAGAAGCAAGTGTATTAAGATCTTGTAAAATCGGCTCAGATATAGCTACAGTTCCGATTTGGTGTTAAAGTCCCGTACATGCGTAATATGCACTCCAAAACTATGATATTTTATACCGGAAATTAGATGCAGCTCGAAAATGTCTCTGCCAAATTTAAAATAATATCGATAATGTTTAAAAAATTATGAAAATCGATAAAAAAAAAACAAGTAAAAAAGCAGCTAAGTTCGACCTGGCCGACCTGACATGGCTTTAGGACCATCCACAATTTAAAAAAAAAAACAAATCTACCACTTAATTGAAAATGCGGATATATGACAACGTGAACCTGCATACGATTTTTTTCTTGTCATGGGCTGTAGTACTTATTGCGAACTTTAAATACGATTTTTTTTTTACAAATCCGGTGAATAATGTCGCAAAAATCATTAGAATACCGAGTATCCGGAGATAACGTCATATGGCGGCTATACGAAGAAGATGACCTGCATAAGAAATTTTTTGTCATAGGTTGTAGTATCCATTGAAATCTTCCAGTACTAAATTTGAAACGATTTCGGTTAATTATGTTGCTGAAATCATCAAAATACCGACTACCGCGAGGTACCGTTATTTGGGGGCTATACGAAAACGTGGACCTCCATAGGCAACTTTTGTCAGAAGCTATTACATAATTCAAATGCGAAACTTGAAAAAAATTGTTTATCAAACTACAAAATATAGGGACGTACCATGGGGGTTAAAAAACGTGGACGCTAATATACGGCTACATTCGGTATTTTTATGATTTGAATTTCAAATACAAGGTTTTCATATACAAAAAAAATTAAAAAATTATATATTAAAAAAAAAAAATTAAAAAATTATATATATATATATATATATATATATATATATATATATATATATATATATATATATATATATATATTATTTTTTTTTTTTGTATATGAAAACCTTGTATTTGAAATTCAAATTTGCCGAACTCGCGTTTCCAAACTAACACACACACACATTCTATCGTACTCACATTACTTGCTGTTATCAGTGTTTTGTTCTGCCACATCCTTTGTGTATTTTGGCAAAATATACTATTTTAATCGAATATTAAATATGTATGGCTTTATACAGTGTTACCCATGGGTCCTTTTAAACTATGGTTAAGCGTTTGTGGTAAATGCGTGTTAAAATCAAAAAAAATTAATCCTGGGAATTGAAGAATATTAGCCAAATAAGCTAATTTTTGGAATAGTAAGCCAAATTGTTTAAACTGATGGCAAGGCATTAATTATAAAAAAGAACAAAAGAACAGAGAATAAACAATGGAAAATCTATACTTGTTTCAAAAAAATTAAAAAAAAAGGATAAACATGCTCTTTAACTTTAATTTGAATAAATTTTTTTTCACTATTCTATGGCAAGGGAAAATATTTTATTTGATGTGAGGTACTGGATGCGTGAACCATTTTTACACTTGGTCAAATGTAGAAAAACCCCGTTAAAAAGTATCAGTCGGTTTTGCCGACAGATGTATACCCTCAGCCAATGTTTGATTATTTAAACACATTTTGACTTCTGTTATGATTATTCAAATTGTTAACCCTACAAAGAAATGGACCAATATTTCGTATCGGACCTAAATAAATTAACCATTAACCCGTCTTACGAAAGTAGCACTATAACAAGTGTACGCATTGGGAGCAAAGTAGTTGTTGTGGACAAAAAAATATATCACTACAAAAACAAACTTAGCTGTGAAAAAGATCTGCTAATAGAACTTCGAATCGCAATAAATTCGATATAAATACTACATTCCAGAAAACGGCCCTTGTAAGCCACACCAAATGTGCCTGATGAGTGTGGTGAGTGTGTAATAGTGCCTAACTGGCTTTCCTTTTCACTGCATATTTCAGATTATTAAGCTCTTCTCGAAAGAGAAATAAACACATGATCTTAAGCATGTGATCTTCGCCTTAACAAGGCAAATGGAACATTTCGATTTGTTCAGCTCACGAGCCATTTTTCGATCAAGTCGCTTCTTTACTTTTCGAACCATTTCTACTGATGTTGCTGATATTATGAGACAGAAAGGATTTATTCACATATAAATGCTGGAGTGCTCTAAAGATAGCCACTTGTGGTTTTCCAGCCAAATATTAAGAAATCACACTATCACGCTTGAATTCCATGACGAATAACTTTTTTTCTGGAAAATTCTCACCAAAATGCTTTGGTACGCTTGTAAACAATATAATGAGCTGTCACTGGAATAATTTCAAGAGCCGTCGGGCGAGTGGCATAGAAATGACAGCAGTCTGAAGTTGGTTGTAGTTTTTTCATCTCATCCTGTATATCTTCTCTAGCCATATGGCTGAGGGTATAAAAAAGATGAATAACATAATCTGAATTTTTCATATTATGAGAGCAACCATGGTATAATTATTGATAATTGCGTCCAATGTGTGACTCAATCAAGCATCTCTTGGATATTTTGTTGAAAATCTGAGGTCATAGTTTTAAAACATTAAATGGCGCCCAACGTGGTGCCCCAAAATATTTTTAAAGTATACATTTCTCTATTTAGTTTTTGTTTAATTTCTTCGATTATAGAAAAAAACTACACCATCATGAATTGTCGTGGGTTTTGAGAGCAAACATGACCTACTATTTATGGCGCCTAAACGGGGTGCGCATAATAGAAAAAAAAGCTCATCATGTGTTTTTTAAGAAATATCCATTCAGTTTTAAAAAGATATTTTTGATGATAAGCCAGTTTTTTCATTTTCCTTAATATTTTGGAAATAAAAAACTGCAACAAAGTCATAATTTTTCATAATTTTTTTAAGATTTGTTCCAATTGGTCACCTTATGCACGAATTATGGCCTTCAAGCGGCTAATGCGGTATTTTGGCCTATTCTCGGCGAAGCGCTTGCTTGAGGTGATCGACTCTTTGATATATTTTAGTGCCAACCTTGCTTTCCAAAATTTTGGTAGTCATTGTGTGCTGGTAATTAAGCGAGAAACCTCATTTTGTAACCATTCTTGCGTGGTGCTTGCTGAGTGCAATGGTGCTGAGTCCTTTTGGAATGTCCAAGGTCTGCGGCCAAAATGTTTGTGTGCCCAAGGCTTTAATACACCCCATAGAATATTTTCGCGATAATATTCGGCATTTATTCTGATGCCACGGTCAATTAATATGAGCGGAGAGCGACCATCGGCTGTTATGGCGGAACACACCATCACCATGGCCGGCGATTGAGTTCTGGTGGCCAACCGAATGTGCACATTTTCAGCTGACCTCTTTGGCAAGCAAACACGATCATTTTGTTTTGTTTAAAAACTGCTGGACAACGAATATTTTCACATCTTTTCTCCGAATTCGGCAGTTCACCACTTTCGGCCAAGCGAAGCAACTCTTTAGCTCGTTTGAGTCTTTTTTTTTCAAAATGTTGATCCTTTGGGGGAGGTACTTGATGGAGTTGACCGAAATTTTGACCCTTTGTGGTTGAGGTACTTGATGGAGTGGGCCGATATTGCTCACCTCCGAACTCGACCTGTGTTTCATAATAATATTACGATGTACCAAGTTTGAACAAAATCGGATACTTCCTTCGATAACTCTCGAGTATCCGGAAGTAACCAGCAGACAGACGGACATCGCTCCAAAGAGACCTTGCGTCTAAAACCGTTACTTCGATAGGGCACGTTTTGGCCACATCAAATGAAATATACTCTCTTTAGCAATATGGCTCAGGGCAAAAAAAAAAAAAAATACATTTTTTCTACCCTCCACCATACTATGGAGGGCATATTAATTTTGTCATTCCATTTGTAACTCCTTAAAATACTCATGTCAGACCCAACAAAGTATATATATTCTTGATCAGCGTAAAATTCTAAGTCGATTTACCCATGTCCGTCTGTCTGTGTGTCTGTCTGTTGTAATCACCTTATCTTTCGAACGAATTGAGATAGAAGGGTAAAATTTTGGACACATTTATATTTTGCCAGTACCGGATTTAATTGATTTTGAGAATTGCCAAAATCGTTCCAAATGGTGGAGGGTATTCAAAGTTCGGCCCGGCCGAACTTACAGCTTTTTTACTTGTTTTACCTATAATTGAAACATTCTCTAGTACTCATTAGTTTTACTTCTCCTTGCCCCACCATTCTGGAAGCTCGAAAATCAAGTTGTCCAAATAAATAATAATTTTTGCTGTTTTATCTTCAATCTTTTAAACAGAAGCTGCCCTTTTGTATTCCATGGCAAAACATGAATTTTTAAAATTTATTACCGTTCTTTGAGATTAACCTGACATGGCCGGACAATGAATGGCACAGAGATACATGGCTGCAATAGCTGCGACAGTTTATAACAAATTGTTCCCTTGTGCCTATTAGTTTATCGTACAGTTGTTATTTCGGGCATTTTCAAGATATAACAATGCTAGTGTGTGAGTGTGTCCGTTAAGGTGTAATAAAAGCACGGTGATTTTAAAAGCGGCTATTTGTCAATGGACTTTTATGTTGTAGTAAGTCTTAAAAGGGGGAGTATTAATAGAGAGTATAAAGAGTATAAATTCGCCCGAAATATGACTAAATTCAACATCAAGTGTTTTACAATTTCTACTTGCCCCATCCATCATCCTGCATTTGAATGGAAATTTGGGATATCAGTTTTAATTCACACGATGAATTATAATTCCCTAAATCTCTATTAATTAACACATTTCCTTTACTTCCACCTCACACCCATGTATCTTAAACTCACTTATAGCTAAATTTTTTGGTACATGACAAGCCTGGCAATTTCGGTATTTATTGTCACATAAATTGCAAATAATTAAGTTGTCCGTTCAGTTAAAAGGACCTAACCACCCACCTTAGATTACGACATGCACCAGCGATTACACTTATACCATCAAAACTTTGGCGGCTCAACGAACACACACGTAGGCATAATTCATAATGGCCATAACAATAGGATCTGGCTTATTTATTCATTGGCTCCGGTAATCACTAAATTATGAGCGTATGGACCGAACAAAAGTGAAAGATGTGCAGATGTGAAAGAACAATGGGCGGAGTGGACAAGAAAAAAGGTGGAAAGTCAATTGCGATGTGGCAATAACAAATGTTTGTGCGATTTATAATAGAAATTTCAATGTGTTAAGAGAGTGGGGGAGAGAGAGGTGGGTGGGGGACAGAGAGAGATAATAAACGGTCAGTCAGTCTCATAGTTCAATGGTAAGATGTATGTGGGCGTTGGTTGGGAAGGTACACAGAAACAAGTATGGGACGTTCCAGGACAGAAAACTTATTTATGAGATTGTAATCCATAATGTTCCATGTATGTAATATTCGGTTGTATTTTAAGGACCAGTGGGGATAGGAAAAAATCATTTGGCTGTATTTACTACATACAAATTCAATATTTACAAGATATCTAAATTTCTAAGGGGACTTCTGATTATATTCACTTCTGGCTATAGATTTTCTGTATGTGTATTATGACTGCAGAACTTTTGGCATTGAAAATAGGCCACGTTCTGGTATAGCCCCCATATAATGGTACCTCCGGATATTTCACCGGAAATGTTTCGAATTTGGAATTTGAGGTTCATAATGGATAGTACAGCATAAGACAGAAAAAAGTCTGTGCAGGTCCACGTCTTCGTATGGCCCACATATAATAGTACCTCCCGATATTCGGTATTTTGGTGAATTAAGCGACATTATTAACCGGAATGGTTTAAAATTTAGTGTTTGAAGTTCATAGTAGATACTACAGCCTAAGATAGAAAATTGTATGTCTTCGTATAGCCCCCATATAGCGGAACCTCCTTATATTCGATATTTTGATGATCTTAGCTACATTATTCACCTATTTTTTTTTTTCAAATTTCGTATTTGAATATTGTAATGGCTTATGACAAAACTTACCTATGTATGTCCACGTCGTCGTATGGACCCTAATATAACGGCTACATTCGGTATTTTTAAGATTTTAACAGAATTTTTAACAAATTTAATTTTTCCGAAAATTTGTTCCAAATGGTGGAGGGTATTCAAAGATCGGCCCAGCCGAACTTACATCTTTTTTTACGTGTTCTAAAACAGTTGTTTATAAAGTTCCTGGTCCTAAAAGTGCATTTGTTTGTAACAGGTAAAAGGAAACGAGATAGACCAATAGGTCCTTTTGACGATCTGCATAGAATCGCATTCTGAGTCGATTTATGCAAGTCCGTCCGTCTGTCCATGCATTTTTGTAAACAAAGTACAGTTCGCATTTATTACCCTATCCAGATGAAATTTTTCAAAAATCATTTGTTTGGCCCAAGGACGAACCCTATTGAAATTGAAGATAATCGGTAAAAAATTTAGATATAGCTCCCATATATATCTTCGTCCGATTTGCTTTTTATTGTGCAACAAACGTATAATATCAGCCAGAATAGTATGGAATTTTGCACATACAACCAAATTAGGCCTGAAAATAAGTATGCCAAATTTGATCGAAATCGGTTCTGATATAGCTATAGCTCCCATATATATTGTTCATCCGTTTTCTCATTTTTGTCCTCCGCAGCCGTAATATGCACTCTGTAACAACAATATTTGGGAAAATATATCAAATACTGCTCAGAAATACATATTATTAAATTTTATCGAGATCGGTTCCGATTTGGATATAGCTCCCATACATATCTTTATCCGATTTCAAATTAATTGTGCACCAAATGGGCAATACAAGTCACCAATGGTTAAGATACAAATGCCTCGGCATATTTAGTCTTTAGAACTTTAAATTATAATTATAATCATAGCGTGTGTGATTGAATTCTCCCATAAAACCTTTAATTGTTATGCGGAGCTCCACTAAATTAGCAAAGTGATGTAGGGTATCATAAAGTCGGCCCCGCCCGACTTTAAGACTTTCTTTGCTGGTTTTCTATCTGCTGATACCACAGCATATCAGAATATGATTTGTATATCATTACTACAAAATTGGCTTTCAGTGTAATTATACAAATTGACAAGATAATTTTCGAAAGTTACACCCCAAATTCGTAGTGCCATAACAGGAGCTACAAGTCGCTTCAAATATATGGGCATAGTAGTAATATTGACATAATTCCCTGAATCGATTTAAAATATATGTTTGTTGGCAGGTACCTCAACGAATTCGTTATTTTACATCCATTTGATTGTGCCAGCTACCCGAAACACTTCTACGAAAACAATTCAAACATCCGGTCTAAATTATCCCAATTTTTACATAGAATGGCCCATAGACATTAGCCAATATTTATTCACGTTGTTGTTCCACTAATTTACTCTACGAATACAGGAGAGCCGCTTCGTCGAAGCTGCTAACTAAATACTCGTGTTTACACAATAGATTACAAATTACATACATACCTATACACTGATATCTAAAGGCATACAAACATACAGATATCATACCCAATACAGTGAGAGAAAAGAGGGGGGGGGGGGAGCAAAAAATCGTAACAAGAGGATAACAAGAGGATTTCTATTTAAAGGTTGGGCGGGACGTTGCATGGGGGGCTTGGCAATACCAGGTGGTGGATAAAACATTCTTTACAACTTTATTAAACATTTGTTTTTTTTTCATTCATTCACTAGACTACACTGAATTACAAACCAGCCTTGTTGGCCGGGAAGAATGTCAGGGTGAATTATGTTTGTACGTTCGTTTCGTTTCGTTTTCTTTTTTTTTTTTTGTTTTTTGTGTCTATACAATGAGCTGTGGTGGAAGAAAGGGGGAGGTGGAGATACAAAATAAACAGGAGCCTCCATCACTTACCTGTTGAATAGCGGGGTCCATTAGTTATATTGCTGCCAATGCCGCCATACGTAAAATGATGACTCGATTCTCCGGTGCCAGAGACAACAGCAATTTCATCGAGTTCATGACCCGGCGATGCACCGGCCGATACTAGACGCGTAGACGAAGTCGCCGTATTACATTCAGAATTTTTGCGACCTCGTAATGATAGAACCAGCCGTTTGGCTGTTGACATTACCGTAACTGTGCGTTTTGAATGAAGTTAATCTGCAATGAAAAACCAAAAACCGAGAAAAAGAATGAAACCTGGAGGCAAACAAAAGAAGTATCATTGCAAATGGGCCATTGAATGAAATATTTATAATAGAACAATTCTGGAATTAACTATAATAAACTGCTAATCCCAAGAAAGAAACAGAAAAAACTTGGATGTCATTTCAATACAATGAAAAGGAGGATATTTGTAAAGCAACAAAAAAAAAACGTTAACCTAATCTGGGAGGTTAAAATGTATTACTCTGGAAAGGCAGGTAATATTACACTTGTTTACGCAGCTTCCAAGCAAATACTTTGCCATGGATATTAGAGGATAATGCTTTTGTTTGATGTACAACACAATGAATAGGTCAATGGTTTTTCAAATGAAAACTAAATTCCTATGTCAACAATGGTATCTAAAATTAAATGGATAATCCTAATTTAAAACAAGTTAAAAAGCAGTAAGTTCGGCCGGGCCGAACTTTGAATACCCTCTACCAATTGGAACGAATTTGGAAATTTTAAAAAATATTATCCTTAAAAAATTCTGTTAAATTTTAAAAATACCGAATATTGCCGTTATATTGGGGTCTATACGACGTGGACCTACATAGGCATTGTTTGCCATTAGCCATTACCATATTCAAATTCGAAACTTGAAATAAACGGTGAATAATGTGGCTAAAATCATCAAAATATCGTATATAGGGAGGTACCATTATATCGGAGCCGTGCGAAGACCTGGACCAGCATAGACAATTTTCTGTCACAGGATATTTGAAACAATTCCGGTGAATAATGGCGTTAAAACCATCAAAATACCGAATTTTGGGAGGTACCGTTATATGGGAGCTATACGAAGACGTATACCTCACAGACAATTTTCTGTCATAGGCTGTTGTATTCATTACGAATCTCAAACACCAAATTTGAAACAATTTCGGTGAATAATGTCGCTAAAATCATCAAAATACCGAATATCGGGAGGTACCGTTATGTGGGGGCTATATGAAAACGTGGACCTAAATGGCCCATTTACGAACTTAACCTGCCTACTGGAAAAATAAACAGGTGTGCAAAATTTTAGCCTTCTATCTCAATTCGTTCGAAAGATAGCGTGATTACAACAGACAGACGGACAGACAGACAGACGGAAATGGCTAAATCGACTTAGAATTTTACGCTGATCAAAAATATATATACTTTGTTGGGTCTGACATGAGTACTTCGAGGAGTTACAAACGGAATGACAAAGTTAATATACTAAAGTCGTGCTAAAGTCGTGTGGGGCCGACCATGTGATACCCTACAACACTACAATATGTTCGAAGCCCCTTTATGTCCAAATGCTTTTGGAAGATTTCGCTTTTAAAATTACTTCACAGAGCTCTGCCCAGATATTACCCTTAGCATCTTGACCAGGAACATTTGCCAAATATTTACGTACTCTGTCGTGCTGTTAGTTGTTTGTGGTCCATTTTCCATTTTCCTTAACTCTCTCCTCAGACGTGTCGATTGGCTTCAATTGTGTGATCAGGAAGTTTTTTTTCTGTTTTTGGTTCATTTGAACCCCTTAATATTTTGTGATTATCTCCAAAAACAAGAGGTCTCTCTGTTTCTCAAACTTAGACTCATCTATATGATTTGCTGGTCCACGATATTTGGTTACATTCGTCAACGATATCAGCATAACCATTCGTCAACGAAATCAGCATAACCAATCTGTGTTGTAAGGTGAAAAAGTATCATAAAATGTACACTTCAATATTATTAGTCAAATTGAAAAAATCGCATGCGATAAAAAATGCGAAAAATACGGAATGCCAAAAGGGCATTCCGAATTGATGAAATTTGTCAAAATCGGTCCAGCCATTCTTGAGATATAAGCATTATAGCTAACATCCCCTTCCTTTCTATATACATATTGTATATATTTCGCTATATATCCGATATATTTACTATCGGCATTTATGTAACGGTCAGAATTGTGTTTTCGCCGGGATTAGAAATATTCGCGGTTTAATGGAAAATGTGGCTTTTATTTAATACAAATATTATGGTCTATTTCTCCCACTAAATATTACCCGATGACCATCAAAATTAGAAGGCTTCTGTCCAGCCCTAAGCTCAAGCCCCATACTAACCTCCGCGTCGATTGGTATATAATTGCGACCTGTAGTGCAACTGCAAAATCAGGAATTTTTTTAATTTTCGGCTCATTTCAACCCTTAAATATAATGCGATCATCCCCGAAAGCAATAGGCTACTATTCTGGCGATAGCCCCACCTCCATTTTAAATTTCGTGAAGATCCATGCATAATTGCGTCCTGTAGAGTGAATACAAATTAACATGGACAGACCGACGAACGGACATACATAGCTAGATCGACTCAGCTCGGCGAGATAGGAAGATCAATATATAAAATTCCTATATGGGAAACCAATATTTCGAAATGTTACATAACTAATGGCCCAATCAAACGTATAATACCCCCAAAACATGGTGTTGTAGGGTATAATGAAAAAAATATATCAGTTTTCACTTGATATACCAGTCGATTGCCGCCAAAAATCCTTCTTTTTTTTGCACTGCAACAATGTCAAACGTCATAATTTTTAATTATTTTTTTTTTTTGTAATTTTGTTGAATGAAAGCAAGAAATATCGGAAATAGCATCAAATTTTACAATAAGTTTAGATTAGTTTGAATTGGTCACCTTTGACACGAATTATGGCCTTAAAACTGCCAATGAAATCGTCACAGGCTGTTCGAATGTTGCTCAGCGGTATTTTGGCCCATTCCCGGCAAAGCGCTTGCTTGAGTCGACCGACACCTTGGCATTTTTAAGTACCAACCTTGCTTTCCAAAATACTCCACATACAATAGTCCAACTGAAGATTTTGGTGGCCATTGTGCACTGGAAATGAAGCGAGGAACCTCATTTTGTAACTATTCTTGGGTGGCGCGTGCTGAGTGCGATGGTGCTGAGTCCTGTTGGAATGTACAAGGTCTGCGGCCAAAATGTTTGCGTGCCCAAGGCTTTAATACACCCTCCAGAATATTTTCGCGATAAAATTCGGCATTTATTCTGATGCCACGGTCGATTAATACGAGCGGAGAGCGACGATCGGCTGTTATGGCGGCCCACACCATCTCCATGGCCGGCTCTTGGGTTCTGGTGGCCAACCGAAGGTGCACATTTTCAGCTGACCTCTTTGGCAAGTAAATACGATCATTTTGTTTGCCTACAAACTGATGGACAACGAGTGTTTTCTTATCGGAGAAAACCAAATTCGGCAGTTCACCACTTTCGGCCAAGCGAAGCAACACTTTAGCTCTTTTGAGTCCATTTTCACTTTTTGGAATTTTAATGGCTTTACCCTGAGCTCATTTTTTCAATATTTGCGAATGGTATATTGTGATATGTTCAGCTCACGTGCCATTTTAAGGCCACTGTGACGCGGGTTTCGATCGAGTCGCATCTTTACTTTACAAACCATTTCTGCTGATGTTGCTGTTTTCTCCCGTCCTTTCTTCCTTGACGTCAGGCTACGCTACCAGTATCACGGTAACGAGCGATGGTACGAGACACAACAGATTTATTCACATTTAAATGCTGGAGTGCTCTAACGATAGCCATTTGTGGTTTTCCAGCCAAATATAAAGAAATCACACTATCACGCTTGAATTCCATCACGAATAACTTTTTTTCTGGAAAATTCTCACCAAAATGCTTCTGCACGCTTGTAAACAATATAATAAGCTGTCACTGTAATAATTGTAACAGCTGTTGGACGAGTGGCTTAGAAATGACAGCAGTCTGAAGTTGGTTGCAGTTTTTTATCTCTTCCTGTATTTTAAAGACCTTGAGGAAAACTATTTTAATCAAGGGATAGAAAAGCGTTGGACATAGTGTATTGGAGTTTCAGGAGATTATATTGAGAAATCAAAATACCGCCCTCGTATTACCATAGGCTGTAGTACCCATTAAGAACATTATATACGAACTTTTTGTGAATTCCGGTAATTTTCCTTCGTAGGTTGTAGTACTTATTACGAACTTCAAATACGAAATTTGAGACAATGCCTGTGAATAATGTCTTTAAAATCCCTGCTAGTTCTTTATAAATTTATGTTAATTAGGTCCTACAGCACTATTCCACACAAACAATGAAACCCCCAAATCACAATAATCTCTTTGTCTATAAAATCCCCCAGTTCTGAGTTATACACAGATTTCCACTTAAGTCGCATATTATATGCATGACAGAAAAATTCAAACATACATACATACATACGCACGTGGTCATCTCATACTCATCATCCTTTCAATACTTCACTGCAAACATCAATCGGTGTGACGTGGAGATAAACTGTGCTCGAAAATAGCATTATCCTTATCAATTACTTCTAAATACATTGAAATGCTTTCCTTAAAAATCTCCTTAACTAGATGTTTTCTATATTTCTTTTGTAGGACAAAACATAGGATAAAACAAGTAAAAAAACCGTAAGTTCGACCGGGCCGAACTTTGAAATTTAACAATTAAAAAAAAAAGAAAGCAAAGGCTATAATTGTGCGGGGCCGACCATGTCATACCCTACAACACTACAATATGTTAAAAGCCCCCTTATGTCCGAATCCATTTTGGAATATTTCGCTTTTGAAATTATGTCATGGAGCACTGCCCAGATGTTACCCCTAGCGTTTTGACCAGGGACATTTGCCCAATATTTACGCACTCCATCGCGCTGTTAGTTGTTGTGGTTCAGAATTATTCCCTGTACTTAACTCTCTTCAATTGTTCTTAACTCTCTTCAATTGTGTGAGCACAATTTTTTTCTGTTTTTGGTTCATTCCAATCCCCAAATATTTTGCAATCATCTTCAAAAGCAAGAAGCCCCTCTGTATCACCAAATTTAAACTCATCGTTTGTGTATTTCGGATATCGCCTGTAAGTAATGTTGGTATTTTTACACACAAACGTAGTGGTCCATTCTACCAGCTGCCCTAAACTCTAACTTCATGCGGGATTTCGTTTGGATTCAATTTGTTTTACTTTATAACGGCTGCAAAATTAGGAACATTTTTAGTTGTCGGTCCATTTCACCCAATAAATATATTGCGGACATCTTTAAAACCAATAGGACTATCCATTCTGAGCCTAACCCTACCCTTTTTCGTGAGGATAACTGCAATACGTATATAATAACCCCAACCTGTATTGTAAAATGAAAAAAATATTACAGAGCATCTGTAAAATCAAACCCTAAATATTATGCGATTATTACCAAAAGGGTTCTATTTTGGCCCTACCCCCACCTCCATTCTAAATTTCGTGAAGATCGGACCATAATTGTGACCTGTAGAGTGATTACAAATTAACATGGACAGACGGACGGACGGACATACATAGCTAGATCGACTCAGCTCGGCGAGATAGGAAGATCCATATATACCTTCCTATGTGGTAAACCAATATTTCAAGGTGTAACATAATTTTTGGCCCAATCAAACTTATAATACCCCCAACACATAGTGTTGTAGAATATAATAAAATCCGTTAAAAATTCTGTTAAAATCTTAAAAATACCAAATGTAGCCATATATTAGGGTCTATACGATGACGTGGATCTGCATAGGCAACTATTGTCACAAGTTACTACAATATTCAAATGCGAAACTTGAAAAAAATCTGTTTATAATGTATCTAAAATCATCAAAATACCGACTATGGGGAGGTGCCATAGAGGTTATAAAACGTGGACCTGCACAGACAATTTTCTGTCATAGGCTGTAGTATCCATTACGAACTTCAAATACAAAATTTGAAATAATTCCGGTAAATAATGTCGCTAAAATCATCAAACTACCGAACATCGGGAGGTTCCGTTATATGGTGGCTATACGAAGACGTGGACCTGCACAGACAATTTTCTGTCTTAAGCCGTAGTATCTATTATGAACTTCAAATACCAAATTTGAAACAATTCCGATAAATAATGTCGCTTAAATCATTAAAATAAAGAGTATCGGGTAGTACCGTTATATGGGGGCCATACGAAGACGTGGACCTACATTACCCATTTTCTGTTTTGTGCTGTAGTATCTATCCAAATTTGAAACAATTCCGGTAAATAATGTCGCTAAAATCATCAAAATACCGAATATCCGGAGGTACCTTTATATGGGCTATACAAAGACGTGGATCTATATGGCCCATTTTTTGTCCTAAGCCGTAGTATCTATTACGAACTCTAAGTACCAATTTTGAAACAATTCCGGTAAATAATGTCGCTAAAATCATCAAAATATCGCATATCGGGAGGAACCGTTATATGGGGGCTATACGAAGACGTGGACCTACATGGGCCATTTTCAATACCAAAAGTCCTGCAGACATAATACACATTTGAGTAAAATTTTATCAACCTACTTCATTTCGTTCGGAAGCTAGAGTGATTTCCACAGACGAACAGATGGACGGACATTGCTAAATCGACATAGAATTTTTTGCTGATCAAGAATATATACACTTTGTGGGCTCTAAAATGTATATTTCGAGGTGTTACAAACGGAATGACAAACTTAATATACCCTTTATTCTATGGTGGAGGGTAAACATAGGCGTAGAATTAAAAAAAAATTTGTATATAACAAAATTAAGAGTGATGTCAAAACACAATTTTTAAATATTTTAAGTATGAACCCATTCTGCCGCAAAATAGTATATCACTCCTAAAATCGAAATATTCTTTTGTGCTGTCAGCACAGATTGTCATCATTAAATTTAAATAGATATTTAAATGCTTGGCATGTTGTCGAGCATTCCCTCTGTTCTATTCTAGCCATTCTCAGTCATTATCAACACATGTTAATCGGATTTGGCAAATTTTGTGCCTTCTTGCGCGCTTTATCCCTGGTGACCAAACACGCTGATACCCTCCTAAAAGAGCGGGGGAAATGCTTAAGGAATTTGTAATTTGTTATTCTTTCAAAGGGAATTTGTTTGGTGACTCTGACTCTGTGGCCAACTTTTACTTTTCTTTTATCAAAGCGATGCTGCCTTTGCCGTTTCCGTTTTTTTACTCACTGGCTGTCATCAGCAACGCCGTTCGCCCAAAGGTCAAAAGAAAAGTTCATGAACATGATAAAGTTTAATACAAAGAGAGAGAGAGAGAGAGAGAGATAGAAAGAGAAAGACTATAAATAAAATTGTGACTTTGTTTGGGAAAATTTAAAAAATCACAAAGGCAAAGAACAAATGCATCACTTTTAACAAACCTGACAAAAGTAGTGACAGGATTGGGGGCAAATTTTTACAAGTTACCATGGCACTCACATCAAAGGAGTAAAAAGGATTTTAACACAATGTTGGTAAAAAACATTTAAAGGCACATAGAATGACAATTTGAAGTAGTGATCATGGTATTGGTTAGGGTCGGACAATTGAATCAACCAGGTATATGGAAGTGAGTAAAACGAATCTACAAGTAGAATATATTTTTATACCCTCCACCACAGTATGGAGGGTATATTAACTTTGTCATTCCGTTTGTAACACCTCGAAATATCCATTTTAGACCCCATGAAGTTTATATATTCTTGATCAGCATAAAATTCTATGTCGATTTGGCGATGTCCGTCCGTCTGTCCGTCTGTGGAAATCACTCTAGCTTCCGAACGAAACGAAGTAGGTGGATAAAATTTTACTGAAATGTGTATTATGACTGCAGGACTTTTGGTATTGAAAATGGGTCATGAAGGGCCACTTTTTGGTATAGCCCCCATATAACGGTACCTCCTTTTTCGGTATTTTGGCGACTTAAACTACATTATTCACCGCAAATATTTCAAATTTGGTATTTGAAGTTTGTAATAGATACTACAAGCTATGATAGAAAATAGTCTGTGCAGCTCCACGTCTTCATATAGCCCCCATATAACGTTACCCCCGATATGCGGTATTTTGATTATTTTGGCGACAGTATTTACCGGAATTGTTTCAAATTTCGCATATGAAGTTCGTAATATATACTACAACCTATGATAGAAAATAGTCTGTGCAGCTCCACGTCTTCATATAGCCCCCATATAACGTTAACGATACTCTTTATTTTAATGATTTAAGCGACATTATTTACCGGAATTATTTCAAATTTTGTATATGAAGTTCGTAATGGTTACTACAGCTTATGCCAGAAATTGTCTGTGACCCACGTTATATAACCCCCATGGTACATCCATATATTCGGTATTTTGATGATTTTAGCTACATTAAAAACAGATTTTTTTTAAGTTTTGCATTTGAATATTGTAATAGCTTATGACAAAAGTTGCCTATTCAGGTCCACGTCGTCGTATAGACCCTAATATACAGTATTTTTAAGATTTAAACAGAATTTTTGACGGATTTTATTTTTTTGAAAATTTCCAAACAATACAATCGGGTATTCAAAGCAGCAGCATTCTATTTTTTTATTTTTTTTTTTTTTTATCTGTGGCTTATCGCCAATAATACATCCATTTTCGGAAAATATTTTATATATTTATAATTCCATTAGAAACTCCTTCAAATGGGTGTATTTTGTATAAATACTGGTTGAGAATTTTACAACTGTCTCCAGCTCCTAGAGGACTGAGTTATCGATACCGTCTCTGTATTTGAACTTTCTTCACTGAGTTATCTGATTTTTTATACCCTCCACCACACATAGTATGCAAGGGATATAAGGTTCGTCATTCTGTTTGTAACTCATCGAAACAAAAATTTCCGTCCGTCCATATGTTGTAATCACGCTAGAGTCAAAATGCATTGAGGTAGGAAGCTTAAAATTTGCACAGATCAGACTTTTGTCTAAAGGCAAGTCAAGATCGAAGACTTTATCGGTACCCTACGATATTCGGTATTTGCTGATTTCAGTAGCATTTTCAATAGAATTGTCTGAAATTCTACACAAGAAAGTTTTTGCGAGTACTTTACCCTTTAAAAAGAATGGTCAAACGTCATCATTTTTACATTTTTTTTTAATTTTATTAAATGTCGGAAATAGCATCAAATTTTAGAAAAAGTTTAGATTTGTTCGAATTGGTCGCCTTTGATAGGAAATATGGCCTTCAAACGGCCAGAATATTTTCCCGAAAATATTCGGGGTTTATTCTGATGTCACGGTCGACCATCGGGTGTTACGGCGGCCCACACCATCACCATGGCCGGCGCTTGAGTTCTGGTGGCCAACCTGGTCTGGTCGCATAAAATTGGAAATAAATTGTTCATATAAAGTGAAGTAATTATTCGATATATAGTTCAAATCTAGCAGATTTTAATATTTGACTAATAATTGTGTAGCAAAGTTTGAGCATATTTTGAAAAAAAAAAAGGAGAAGACAAAATGTACACCTTTGCTGGCTCTCTTGAGAATTGAGATTTTCAATCAAAGTAGACCTAATGCTGTTTTCAGATTAGACACCAACTATTATAACTATCCCCTCTATTTAGGATACTTTGCAATGTAATATTTCAAAACGCCGATACACGTGGCTCCTACTTTCAACTCTACTTTCATAATCTACTCGAATTGTCCTGTAATTATTGAAAACATTCGCCACCGAAGAATTCTAAAAAAAAATATCGAGAAGAAATAATTGTTTGTTGTAATTTCATCAATATTTCGAGCATTCAATCACAAATGTTGTGATTTACAATGAAACTGATTTGACGTTTGTGCTGCCTTCACTATGCTACATGTATATTCATAAACTTTAGAATAGACTTTGAACTTCTAAAAACAACAACATGTTTATGTGGTTGGGATTAGAATATATATCGTGTTGCTTATTTATGCAATGACGTCATTCCTCCATTATTTTATTCAACATAAAATCATGAAAGAGTTCAAATAACATTTTGCTGGACTCTGAAATTTGGAACGATAATTAAAATTATTTTCAGAATTATTGGTATTGAAAATTGCCATCACGTTTAGGCATATACGCTATCAGAGACGTTGCCACAAAAGAATTTATTTTCAATATCAAATATATAAATAGTGTTCAAAAAAGTAGAAGGTCCGGGAAGCGAAGGGGCATTGGACCCCATATAACTATGCCTTACGGTTTGTGGTATTTTTAGGGTTTCAGCCCCCTGAAATATTTTCATTTTGTATTTTGAGTTCTCATTGGGTAGCAGTTCTCTCCACTAAAAGTACCTCATGATTTTGGGTATTTTAAAGTTTTCCATCACATTTCTTAACCGATTGAACTGTAACTTTAACACTTCGTGTTCTGATTGGGTACGTTTTCTTTTTGTACTCTCTATGCAGGTCTAAAAAATTGCACACATGTTTATTTTTCCAGTAGGCAGGTTAAGTTCGTAAATGGGATATGTAGGTCCACGTTTTCATATAGCCCCCATATAACGGCGCCTCCCTATATTCGGTATTTTGATGATTTTAGCGACATTATTCACGGGAATTTTTTCAAATTTGGTATTTGAAGTTCAAAATGGATACTACATCCTAAGACGGAAAATTGTCTGTGCAGGACCACGTCTTCGTATAGCCCCAATATAACGGTACCTCCCGATGTTTGATGATTTTAGCGACATTATTCACTGGAATTGTTTCAAATTTGGTATTTGAAGTTCGTAATGGATACTACATCATAAGTCAAAAAATTAGCCATGTAGATCCACGTCTTCGTATACCCCCCATATAACGGTACCTCCCTATATCCGGAATTGTTTCAAAATTGGTATTCGAAGTTCGTTATGGGAACTACAGTCTGTGACAGAAAATTGCCTGTGCGGGTCCAGGTCTTCTTATAGGCCCCATATATCAGTACCTCCCGATATTCGGTATTTTGACGATTTTAGGTACAATACCCACCGAAATTGTTTGAGATGTGGTGTTTGAAGTTCGTAATAAATGCTACAGCCTGTGACAGAAAATTGTCTATGCTGGTCCAGGTCTTCGCACAGCTCCAATTTAACGGCACCTCCTTATATACGATATTTTGATGTTTTTAGCTACATTATTCACCGTTTATTTCAAGTTTCGAATTTGAATATGGTAATGGCTTATGACAAACAATGCCTATGTATGTCCACGTCGTATTTTTAAAATTTTAACAGAATTTTTTAAGGATTTTATTTTTTAAAAATTTTCAAATTCGTTGCAAATGGTGGTATTAAAAGTTCGGCCCGACCGAACTTACTGCTTTTTAACTTGTTTAAATTTCGTCCAAATGTTTGAGGGCTTAAAAGCCCGGCAGAACTTTGGCGCGTTTTTATACCCTACACCACAGGGTGGTCAGGGTATTATGTCTTTGTGCATTTGTTTGTAACAGGCAAAAGGAAACGAGATAGACCCATAGTTCCTTTTGATGATCTGCATAGAATCACATTCTGAGTCGATTTATGCATGTCCGTCCGTCCGCCCGTCTGTCCTTGTATTTTTCTGAACAAAGTACAGTTCGCATTTATTACCCGATCCAGATGAAGTTTTGCACAAATCATTTGTTTGGCCCAAGGACGAACCTTATTGAAATTGGAGATAATCGGTAAATATTTAGATTTAGCTGCCATATATATCTTCGTCCGATTTGCCTTTTATTGTGAACCAAACATGTAATATCAGCCCCTTGCTAAATTTTATATTTATTTATTTGGCACTTACGCTCGAATTGAGTCTATAAGCTAGTATATCAAATTTGGTGAAGATCGGTTCAGATATAGCTATAGCTCTCATATATATTTGTTCCCACAGCCGTAATATGCACCCGTTAACAACTATATTCAGAGAAATATATGAAATACAGCTCAGAAATATCTTTGCCAATTGTTTTTAAGATCGGTTGAGATTTGGATATAGCTCCCATATATATCAAATGGGCAATACAATTCCGAATTAAAAAGATACAAATGCTTCGGCGTATTTAGTCTTTTAAACTTTAAATTATAATTATAATCATAGCGTATATGATTGAATTCTTCCATAAAAACTTATAATTGTTATGTGGAGCTCTACTAAACTCATTCCAGCAGTTCGTAAGAGGCATTTTTGGTACTCAAAGTACGCAGTATGTCCGGTTTGACAAAATTTTTTATTCAAAACATCATACATTGCACTAAATTTTCAGACTTTCAAAGTTTTGATATATAATTCAAGTTTTTCTTCTACTCCTACTCCTTCACGCAATATAAAATTTAGTAGCATTTAGAACTTTTCGAAACAATTTGGTACACATTTACAAAACAATCCTCATATCTCACACACTGATATTAACAGTGAAAGAGGGGACAATGTATATACCAATGTACAATGTTGGCGTAACCAACGTATCGAACTTATACAAGTTCATAATAGATTTTTTCTCCGCTGGCGAAACATTGTATAATATAGGTCCACGTTTTTATATAGCCCCATATAACGGTACATGCCGATATTCGGTATTTTTATGATTTTTACCACATTTCTCCACGGATTTGTCTAAAAATTGGTATTAGCTCCTGTGGTGGAACATAGTATGCATTGATCCATGTTTTCGAATAGCCCACAAATTTTCCAAATTTTCAAAGAAAATATTTTATTGAACAGAAAGATATAAGATCATCCGATTTTCCTGCAACTTTGCATATCCTAATATTTTCGTCATTGCAAGGTCAATAGATCGCTCCACTCCAACAAGAACCTCCTCCACAAGAAGTCAAAATTTTGAACAATTATAATGCTAATAAAATGTGACAATTTTATTATTCTGTAAAAATGTGTGAGAGTCCGATGGTCTTCAAATTCCACACACACCACAATATTTTCATTAATACAAGATCTGGTGTGAAGATGATATCGGTACTGGTGCCTCCACCACAAAGGGTTCAAAATCCAACTCTTTTCAAATGTCACACAGACAAACATTTTTGCTAACGCAAAATCTGTTGTGAAGATGATAGATATATACCAAACCCTTCTGGTTCCTCTTCCACAAAGGGTCACAATTTTAAATAGTTACATCTGTTTTAACTTGCGAAACAACTCAGAGATTCTTTAAAACTTGCTGTGTCTAAATATTTTTATCAACCAGAAATATAAATATGGAATTTATGATTTTGCATAAAATTAATCAAAATATTAGATTTACTTGTATTTTTTCCTACTTCTTCACTCCTTCGGAACCTACTCCATAGAGGGTCAACAATTTTAATAATCAAAACCGAAGTCAAACTATTTATGAATAATCGAACATTGGCTGAGGATATATGTCTGTCGGAAAAAAAAACGTCTGATACTTTTTAAATTGTTTTAGTATATTTAAGTACTATTCGTAACCTTTTAGTTAGAATTTTCAAAAACCCAGAATTTTCGTTTGGGAGTTGATTATCGGTCCACCGGGTATTTCCAACGTAAAGGTCCAAAAATATATTTCTTTAAACAATCAATGTTCTTACTCCACTTCATTAATTAATTTAAAAGCCTCCGAAGTTATCAACTAAAATAGTATTCCTTTTCCATCCCCATTATTATGCATTATATGTTCTCACATCGTATCCGAAATTGTTTCTAATTTTCTTTTGATGTTCAATTTTATCACTCAAACTTATAAAAGATTAATTGTCTGGCCTTTGAATACCTGCACTCTTGATATTGCTGCTCTCGTTTTTTTTCTCTCTCTCTCCATCTTCTATATTATTTACTGAATAATAATAATTTGCATATTCATTTTGTGAGTGCTTTATTGTAGGGACACACACATACGCATACATACAATCGAGTTACGTATACGCCCCTAGCTGCTGTTCCCAAACCAATTTTCAAACGGTTTCTCTGCATCAAAGCTGGGTACTCAAATGATTGTTTGGGGATTTCATTTAAATTATGTCTTCATTTTGAAAAGTTTATATTCGTATGAGTATGTGTGTGTGTGTGTGCGTATGTCGATGAGTGTGTGTGTGTGTGAAGTGGAAACAAACATTTCTGTTTAAAATCGTTAAAAAATGCTATGTTTGCTTTACGATTGTTTGGGGCTTACAAAAAAATAACCTATTGCGGAGAGGGAATGGAAAGGAATTTGGGGTATGAATAAAAATAATTAATATGCATGACTGGTAGCATGATGAAAAATTACAAAGTATTTTCTTCTGAAAGGCTGTTCATAATAAACAAGTAAAAAAATATTGGACTTTTTTTGACTGCTCTTACAACTCCTAGTTAAAAAAAAATTGAAATAGGGATCTCTTCTATGCACAAAATGCTATACAAGGCGTATTAAAAGTATTTAGTGCAACGAAGGACTTTGATAGTATTCCTAGTATTTTGGGTCAATTGAATAAAATTTTTTTTGAAGAAATGATCTGTGAAAACTTGACATTGTAAATATGTAATTTTGATGGTCAGCTATGAAATAGAGCGATATAAGTTCTATGGGTATTTCATCTAACAAAGATCTCTTGATAGGCTCTTTGTAAAGTTGATGGGAAAACTTCTGACCGGACTTTTTGTATATTTTCGAAAAAAAACGGAACTAAAAGTACGAAAAGATACAAAATCACATGTAACGAATGGACAAAGTTAAAATTGTAAAATTTGATTTTTTGCCCAAAAGTACTAAAAAGTAAGTAAAACAGTACTAAACGAAACCAAACGAAGTACGATGGTCTAGAATTTAGCAAAAGTAAAATTCCATATGAAATAACGAACATGTACGACTCTCCGATGGAGTAGCTTGGATTGTACCAATTCCAAAACAAAATCAGAATTTGAAAAGTAGATAAAATATATTTCTTTGTGCAAAACTTAAAAAATAAAAATAATTCAATTTATTTCTTTCAAAAAAAAAAAAGGTTACCAAAACTGTACGATTTTACGAAAATGTACGACTCGTAACCTTTTGTGCCGAAATGTAATTCTTGCAAATAATCAAGGATTTTAAAAAATTATTTATCTATTTATTAAAAATAAAGTAAAAAAGTTGTCAAATATCCTCCACCATTTGCAACAAATTTAGCAATTTTCAAAAAATCCGTTAAAAATTCTGTTAAAATCTTAAAAATAACAAATTAGCCGTTATATTAGAGTCTAAACGACGACGTGGACCTGGCAACTTTTGTCATAAGCAATTACAAACTTGAAAAAATAAATCGGAGAATAATGTAGCTAAAATCATTAATATAGCTAAGTACTCTTATATGGGGCCTATACCAAAATCTGGACCCGAACAGACAATTTTTTGTCATAGGCTGTAGTTCCCATTACGAAGTTTAAATACCAAATTTGAAACAATTCCGGTGAATAATGTTGCTAAAATCAACAAAGTACTGAATATCGGGAGGTACCATGATATGGAGGCTATACGAAGACGTACACCTGCACAGATAATTTTTTGTCAACAAAGTACCGCATATCGGGAGGTACCGTTATATCGGCGCTATACGAAGACGTGGACATGCACAGACAATTTTCTGTCTTAGGCTGTAGTATCCATTTCGAAATTTAAATACCAACTTTGAAACAATTCCGGTGAATCGACATAGAATTTTATGCTGATGTAAAATATATATATAGCATCTAATATATATATATATATATATATATATAATATGTATATATATATATATATATATATATATATATATATATATATATATATATATATATATATATATATATATATATATATATATATATATATATATATATATATAATATATATATATATATATATACTTTATTTCGAGGTGTTACAAACGGAATGACAAACTCGATATACCCTCCATACTATGGTGGAGTGTATAAAAATTGTGAACCTTTGTGGAGAAGTTACCAGAAGTGGTGGTTCGGTTTGCATCATTCATTAGTAAAAATATTGGAACACGTGAATTTTGAAGAGAATCGGACATTTATTACGAAAAAGCAAAGGTCTGACATTCATCATGTGCACAAAAGACCCGGTGTTGGTAGAAATATTGAGATTTCTGAAATTTTTTGAGAATGGGAAGAATAAATCGTATCCTTATTTAACACTTCATAAACGTTTCGGTTATCTAAAACGTTAGTGCTGTATACGGAAAATACCAGAAAGAGTGGACCAAAATATCCTGTTATCGGGAGGTATCAAAACAAGTGGATATATACTATCTTTACTCCAGATCTTATGTTAACAAAATTACTTGGATGAGTGAATTTTGAAGATAATTGGACTTTTTTGCACATTTTATAAGAGTCATAATTATTCCAAAATTTTACCCTATGTGGGTGTTTGGGCCGATGTTGTTCACTTTTGCGCCTAACCTAGCACTGATGCAAATATAAGCATTTGCAAAGTTTAGGCAAAATCGGTAGAGCCTTCTTTATGATGTAGATTTTTTTTTAAGAATTATGACTTTATGTGGGTGAGGTATCAAAAGTGTGAACCTCTGTTGCCCAACTCCGAACATGATCGAAGTTTGATAATAATATTATGATGTACAAATTTTGGACAAAATCGCATACTCCCTTCGAGAGTTATTGTGCGTACCAGCTAGAGGAACGGATGGAGAGCCCTAGATCGACTCCAAACATCCTGAAATGGATTTGGTCCTAAGATCTAAAACCTTTATTTCGATGAGGCACGTGTTATCCGTATCAAATGCTATACCAAATGCTGAGTGTATAATTATGTAGATTTTCTTCAAGAACTTCCTTATAGAACAGTATGTACTGTAAATAAAATTTCTCAAGGACTTCCTGACAAAAGTCGTGGATATTTCAAGTCAATTGAAGTCAAAAACCGTGAAGTTTAAGTATTTTTCTAAAGTACTTGTTACTAGGTTTTACCCCATTTGCTACAGAGATTTTAAATAACACTTGTGGAATAAATTCCTCTTGGAAATAGTAGATGTTTCACGATTTTTTCAAGAATGTCTAAGGTAAAAATCTTTGACTTTCTTCTTCGTGGAATCTGCCATATCTTTAAGATAAGGTTATCCCGGACAAAATTTAAGAATAGTTTGCATACTTCCGACGATTTTATTCAAGGGCTCGTAGAAAATTAGGGATTTTTCCAAATAACTTTTCAAAACTTGCCTCATCGAAATAACAATTTAGACCCTAGGTCTATGGTAGCATATTTATATACAGGTTGAGATGAAAAAACTGCAACCAACTTCAGACTGCTGCAATTTCTAAGCCACATGCCAGTGACAGCTCATTATATTGTTTACAAGCGTACAAAGAACTTCGGTGAGAATTTTCCAGAAAAAATTTCTTTTTATTTGGCTGGAAAACCACAAGAGCATATCGTTAGAGCACTCCAGCATTTAAATGTGAATAAATCTTTTGTGTCTCGTACCATCGATCGTTACCGTGATACTGGTAGCGTAGCCCGACGTCAAGGAAGTGTACGGAAGAAAACAGCAACATCACCAGAAATGGTTCGAAAAGTAAAGAAGAAGCTACTTGATCGAAACCCGCGTCGCAATGGCTCCTGAGCCGGACATATCGTAACATTCTATTGTGGAAATATTAAAAAATGAGCTCGTGGCAAAGCGATTGATATTCCAAAAAGTGCAAGAACTTACACCGCAACAGAAAGAAAATAGACTCAAAAGAGCTAAAGAGTTGCTTCGCTTGGCCGAAAGTGGTGAACTGCCAAATTAGGTTTTCTCCGATGAAAAGAAAATTCGTTGTCCAACAGCTTGTAAACAAACAAAATGATCGTGTTTACTTGCCAAGGAGACAGTCGAAAATATGCACCCTCGGTTCGCCACTAAAACTCCAGCGCCGACCATGGCGACGGTGTGGGCCGCCATAACAGCCGATGGTCGCTCTTCGCTCGTATTATTTGACCGTGACATCAGAATAAATGCCGAATATTATCGCGAAAATATTATGGAGGGTATATTAAAGCCAATCATTTTACCCACAGACCTTCAACATTCCAACAGGATTTAGCACGCGCCACCCAAAAATGGTTACAAAATGAGGTTCCTCGCTTCATTTCCAGCGCACAATGGTCACCAAAATCTCCGGATTCCAAACCGTTGACTTATTGTGTCTGCAGTATTTTGGACAGTAAGGCTGTCACTAAAAAAATACCAAAGTGTCGATCACCTCAAGCAAGCGCTTCGCCGGGAATGGGCCAAATTACCGCAGAGCAGCAGCGTGTGACGGTTTCATTGGCCGTTTGAGGGCCATAATTCGTGCCAAAGTTGACCAATTCGAACAAATCCAAACTTATTCTAAAACGTGATGCTATTTCCGACAGCTATCTTATCTAACCCTGTAATTATACTTTCTCGCTATTTATACCCTACACCACAAGGTGGTCAGGGTATTATGTCTTTGTGCATTTGTTTGTAACAGACAGAAGGAAACGAGATAGACCCATAGTTCCTTTTGATGATCTGCATAGAATCACATTCTGAGTCGATTTATGCATGTCCGTCCGTCCGTCTGTCCGCCCGTCCGTCTGTCCGTCCGTCCGTCTGTCCGTCCGTCTGTCCGTCCGCCTGTCCATGTATTTTTGTAAACAAAGTACAGGTCGCATTTATTGCCCGATCCAGATGAAATTTTGCAAAGATCTTTTGTTTGGCCCAAGGACGAACCCTATTGAAATTGGAGATAATCGGTCAAAATTTAGATATAGCTCCCATATATATCTTCGTCCGATTTGCCTTTTATTGTGCACCAAACGTGTAATATCAGCCCGAATTTTGGAATTTTGCATATACACCCAAATTAGGCCTGAAAATATGTATGCCAAATTTGATCGAAATCGGTTCAGATATAGCTATAGCTCCCGCCGCCGTAATATGCACTATGCAACAACGATATTTGGGGAAATATATCAAATACAGCTCAGAAATACATTTGCTAAATTTTATCGAGATCGGTTCAGATTTGGATATAGCTCCCATATATAACTTCGTCCGATTTACTTTTTTTGTGTACCAAACGTCTAATATTTGTCCAAATGGGATGGAATTTGGCATATATATTATTTATCCGATTTGTTATATTTGTTACCCACAACCGTAATATGCACTCCGTAACAACGATATTCAGGGAAATATATAAAATACAGCTCAGAAATATCTTTGCCAAATTTTATCTAGATCGGTTCAGATTTGGATATAGCTACCATATATATTTTTATTCGATTTCAAATTAATTGTGCACCAAATGGGCAATACAATTCCGAATTTAAAAGATACAAATGCTTCGGCATATTTAGTCCTTTGAACTTTAAATTATAATTATAATCATAGCGTGTATGATTGAATTCTCCCATAAAAACTTTTAATTGTTATGCGGAGCTCTACTAAATTAGCAAAGTGGTGTAGGGTATCATAAAGTCGGCCCCGTCCGACTTTAAGTCTTTCTTTACTGGTTTTAAATTAAACTTCATTACAACACCTCTTAATTCAGCCGCTTCATTTTCCGGCTAAATGTGCCACCATTATTTACATTATCTGTATTTTAATTTCCACTTTGCTCCAAAAAAAAAATTCTTAACAATGCCACCTGGACAACAATATTCTCCATATAGTCATTCTGTTAGAGCTCTATAATGGCATGTTCCCCTTATTGTTGTTAATGCCATAAATGGGAAAAATGTTTTCATTATTTGTTAAGGTGTCTTTTTTCTGCTTATTACATTTCCATTTACGAATATCTTATTCAATTTCTTCTTAACGGGCGGAAGGACGGACTCACGACACTAATAAGCATTGTCCTCTCTAACAACATCCAAGGAATTTGCCATTTCTTTGCTTTTGCCAACCAGCAGCAGACCAAAACTTATAAATTAAGTGTATGCGAACAATACACCAAGTCCACGTTCAAATTGTCCATATAATGCCAAACAAAATAAGACAGCAATGTAAGGGAATTCTGTGTCCTACATTTACACATTTTTGTATTATCCAACCGACAAAAAAAAAACGCAAGAAAGAAATATCATTTCAAATTATATTTGCTACGCATAACAAGTCATATTTATCATTATAAAGTAGCCAAATTCTTAGATGATGTCTTCTTTTCCCTTATATCCCACCATTCATTCTAAAGTTACCAAGACTCCAAGTTTTCTTGTTGTCCTTTGTAAAAACAACCTGAAAAATTAAGTAACGCATTCAAGAAAATCTGTCTGCTCCTTTGGAGTAAGAAAAAAAAAACAAGTAAAAAAGATTAAAAAAAGAAGCTAAGTTCGGTCGGGCTGAACTTTTAATACCCTCCACCATTTGGAAAAAATTGCAAATTTTCAAAAACATCCGAAAACTACCACTTAAATGAAAACCGTTATATGGGGACTATACGAAGACGTGGACCTGCACACAAATTTTTTGTCATAGGCTGTAGTGCCCATTACGAACTTCAAATACAAAATTTTTTACAATTACGTTGAATAATGTCAAAAAAATCATGAAAATACGGAATGTCGGGAGGTTCCGTCATATGAAGGCTATACGAAGACGTGGACCTGCACAGTCAATTTTCTGTCTTAGGTTGTAGGATCTTGCAGTACGAAATTTGAAACGAAGACGTGGACCTGCATAAAAAAATTGTCATAGGCTGGAGTACGGATAATTAACTTCAAATACCAAATTAGAAACGATTCCGGTGAATAATGTTGCTGATATCATCAAAATACCGAATATCGGGAGGTACCGTTATATGGGGGCTATATGAAGACTTGGACCTGCATACACAAAATTTTTGGCATAGGCTGTAGTACCCATTAGGATCTTCCAGTACGAAATTTGAAACGATTCCGGAAAATAATGTTACTGAAATTATCAACATACGGAGTATCGGGAGGTACCGTTATATGAGGGCTATACGAAGATTTGAACCTGCATACACAAATGTTTGTCATAGGCTGTAGTACCCATTACGAACTTCAAATTCGAAATTTTAAATAATTCCGGTAAATAATGTCGCAAAAATCAATACCGAATATCGGGAGGTGCCATAATATAGGGGCTATACGAATACGTGGACCGACATGGCCCATTTACGAACTTAAACTGCCTACTGGCAAAAGAAACATGTGTGCAAAATTTAAGCCTTCTATCCCAATTCGTTCGAAGGACAGAACAGACAGACTGACATCGTTCGATCGTCTTAGAATTTTACATGAAATTATGAATCCTCCATATAATGGTTAATTGTATAAAAAGCAGCTAAGTTCGGCTGGGCCAAACTTTTCATATCATCAGCATTTGGAAGAAACCTGAAAAATTGCAAGAAAAAAATCCGTCGGAAAATACCGCTCAAGTGAAAATCGTTATATGTGGGCTATACGAAGACATGGTCCTGCATAAGTAATCTGTGTCATAGGCTGTAGTAAATATTCCGAAATTTATATACAAAATTTGAAACAATTTCGGAGAATAAGGTCCGAAAAATCATCGAAATATCGAATATCGGGGAGTATTGCTATACGGGGCATATACAATGTCATAGACCGATATAGTCCATCTTCGAACCCGACCTGTCTGCAGACAGAAGACAGATCTGTGCAAATTTTTAGCTTCCTATATTCATACGTTTTAACTATAGCGTGTTTACAACAGTCGGACGGGCAGATATGTAGGGCTAAATCTTAGAAATTTTGCTGATCAAGAATATATATACTTTGTTAGGTCTAAAATTATTATTTCGATGAGTTACAACAGGAATGACGAACTTAATATACCCCCCATACTATGTATGGTGAAGGGTTTAAAAAGACAACAAAACACCAGCATCAAAGATACCCAACATTTTAATATTTAAAAATGAAACCAGAGTAACACTGTAGAAAAATGTAACGTTTAGATTTTTTTAGTTACATAGAAGGTGATGGGGGGCTGGGGGGAGACTCCATCTTGAGGAAATTTATTATTATTATTAACAACTGGGCATTTGCCGTCGACTACCAGACATCCAAAATCAAGGCGGACAAAATGTTTTTCATATTTTTAATTTTTAGTGCCACCATTCCACTGCCTACCGACAAAAAGCAGATGCCTTAGCATAAAGTAGCTTCATCTCTCAAAATGAAATAATATACTGGCCTTCAACACCATTCCTGCTAACATTCATATTTTTACTGCGAAGGCACCGATTTTTCGCGAATGACACATTGGAAGAATTTTGAAAAGAAATCATAAAATTCTTAACAAATATTTTTTCTAAATTATTTACAAGAAATGTCAATGGCGTTAATAATAAAAGCCTCCTATGGGGGGTGGTACCAAAACAAAAAGTTCCGATCTCTAACGTCTTTATAACAGATCATGTATTGATGGAAATATTGAGATGTAACAAGCCTGAATGGAATCGGATGTTAATCTCGCATTTTTATCAAAATATTTACCCTTTGTGGGGGGGTACCAGAAGTTGTTTCACCGATATATGCGCCATCTTCCCAGCAGATCTTGTGTTAGTGGATATAATGCTAATGTGTGAAATATGAAGAGAACCGGGTGCTTATTTCGAATTGTATGTGGTTGTGGTTATGCAAAACTTTGACTCTTTGTGAGAGAGGTAGCAGAAGAAGGGGACCGATATATTCCTTCTTTACTCCAGATCTTGGGTAAATAAAAATATTGCGATGTGTGAAATTTGGAGACAATCGGACTCTTACTTGAAATTTTATAAAAGTTATAATTATGCAAAATTTTGCCACTGGCGGAGGTACTTCATGGAGTGGACCGATATTGTCCATTTTTGCACCTGTAAGTACTGATGCAAATAATAGGATTAGCAAATTTGAAGCAAAATCGGATGAGTCTTTCTCTTTCTGAGCAGTAAATTATTTTCATGAAAATTTCGACCTTTTGTGAGGAGGTAACAGAAGGAGTAGACCGTTATTGCCCATTTTCGAACTCGTTCTTAGTTTGACAACAATATTATGATGCAACAAATTTGGACCAAATTTGGACTCTCGAACGCAGTATCGTTCGAGAGTTATCGTGAGCACCAGCCCGCCGAACAAAAACCCATAGATGGAATACAAATGTCCTGAAACCGATTTGGTCTAAAGAAACCTAGGATCTTAAACCGTTGTTTCAATTGGACACGTTTTGGCCTTATCAAATGATATATACCCTCTGTAGCCATTTGACTGAAGGTATAAAAATCCCCCACAGTTCAACTCTTTATTTACCTACTTCTTGTTTATTTATATCTATTTTCAATTCCTATCTTTCAGTTTTTACAAGAATAATTTCAAGTGTCTTGCGTTTACTGTCATGTTTCATAAAAATACGCTATAGGGTTACGGCCAAATGATTAATAACATTGTGGCAAATTCTTTGCAATGCTATTTTTTCACCTGCTGGTGTTTTTCCAGTGAGAATATTTAAACACAATAGCTCAGCTCCAGACGAGTGAAGCTTTATTATTAAAATTTAGTGCAATTTCAAACTTCATTCCCGTAACATGATTGATAGGATGATTTATTAAATAACAAAAAACAAGTATAAAACATTAATGTTGGCCGGGCCGAACTTTTTATATCCTCTACCTTAGGGTAAAGGAAACATTTTTATATAAAAGTATCTGAATTCAAGCGTGTTTAACTTTAATCTTCACATACCAATAAGACCGTTTGGATAATGCAGTTAAAATTATCAAAAACCATAAAGTGAATAAGGCCGTTATATGGGGCCATGCCAACACGAGAATCTCTATGGACCATTTTTTATGTGCGTAAAAGTGACTAAGATTATTAAACTACCGAATATCGGTGGGTATCGTAATATGTGCGCTATATAAAAACGTGGAACTAAATACTCAATGTTCTGCCTCCGGGCTAGAACACATTATGAACTTCAAATACCAATTCTTAGACAAATCCGTGAAAAAATTTGGCAAAAATCATCAACACATCGAATATCGGCAGGTACCGTTATATGAGGGCTATACCAAAACTTGGACCTATACATACAACTTATCGCCACCAAAGCTAAAACTCATTATGACCAACAAATCAATTTTTAGACAAATCCGTGAAACATGTGGCAAAAGTCATAAAAATACCGAATATCGGGATGTGCAGTTATATGGAGGCCATACCAAAATGTGAACCTACTATACATACAATATATCGTCACATGAGCTAGAAACCAGTATAACCTACAAATACCAATTTTTAGACAAATCCGTGAAAAAAATGTGGCAAAAATCATCAAACTACCGAATATCGGGAGGTTCAGTTATATGGGGGGCTATAGCAAAACGTAGACCTATGCATACAATGGTTCACCATACAAGCTAGAATCTATTAGGACCCATAAATACCAATTTTTAGACAAATCCGTAGAAAGATATCGAATATAGGGAGGTACCCCCATGGCTATACCAAAACGTTGAACAATTTTTCTCCACCGGAGCTAGAACCCATTATGACCAACAAGTACCAAGTTATAGACAAATCCGAGAAAGAATTTGGCAAAAATCATCAAAATACTGAATATTGGGAGGCACCGTTATATGGGGGCTATACGAAAACGTGGACCGATATATCTCATTTTTAATACCCACCATCCTAGATACAATACAAATTGTTCTACTAAGTGTTTACGGTCTACGTCAAATTATGTGGGCTGTATCGTGATTTCAACAGACTGATAGACAGACAGACGGACAGATAGACAGAATTTCATGCTGATTCCGAACTACTACGAACTACCACTTTATGGAGTCTATGACGAATATTTAGGGACGTTACAAATGGAATGACAACGTTAATATACCCTCCTTTCCAAGGTGGAGGGTATAATAAATATATAATTAAATAAAAGATAAATAACAAGTAAAAAGATGTAAGTTCGGCAGGCCGAACTTTTAATACCCTCCGCCATTTGGTACAAATTTGGCAAATTCCAAAAAAAAAACTCCGTTAAAAATTCTGTTAAAATTTTAAAAATATCGAATGGCTATACGACGACCTGTACCTGCATAGACAACTTTTGTCATAAGTTATTACAACATTTAAATGCGAAACTTGAAGAAAAATCTGTTTATAATGTAGCCAAAATCATCAAAATACCGAATATAGGGGGTACCGTTATATGGGGGCTATACGAGGACGTGGACCTGCACAGACAATTTTCTGGCATGGGCTGAAGTATCCATTACGAACTTCACATGCGAAATTTGAAACAATCCCGGTAAATAATGTCGCTAAAATCATCAAAATACCGAATATCGGGGGTACGGTATATAGGGGCTATACGAAGACGTGGACCTACATAGCCTATTTTCTGTTTTATGCTGCAGTATCTATTACGAGCTTCAATTACCAAGTTTGAAACAATTCCGGTGAATAATGTCGCTAAAATCATTAAAATACTGAATATCGGGGGGTACCGTTATATGGAGGCTATACGAAGACGTGAACCTGCACAGATAACTTTCTATCTTGAACTTCAAATGCCAAACTTGAAACAATTTCGGTGAATAATGTCGCTAAAATCATCAAAATACCGAATATCCGGAGGTACCGTTATATGGGGGCTATATGATAACATGGACCTACATGCCCCGTTTACGAACTTAACCTGCCTACTGGCAAAATATACATGTGTGCAAAATTTTAGCCTTCTATCTCAATTTGTTCGAAAGATAGCGTTATTACAACAGACAGACAGACAGACCGACGGACAGACAGGCAGACAGACAGACACACAGACAGACAGACATGGCTAAATCGTCTTAGAATTTTACGCTGATCAGGAATATATATACTTTGTTGGGTCTGACATGAGTATTTCGAGGAGTTACAAACGGAATAACAAAATTAACATACCCTCCATAGTATGGTGGAGGGTATAAAAATGGAATTGAAATTGAATATATTTAAAACAAGCTTTTTCCAACATGGACAACTCGTTATTATTTTTCCCCTGCCACAATACTTAACGTTCGAAGAATATCGCGAGTTTTTTTTTTTCAAATTAGTAACATTTAACAGCCATCATTGTTTTCACAATAATTTGCAGACACGATGCATTGCCACAATAATTATATGTAGGTCTATTCACGTCATCCTTCATCGGAGTGCTATCAGTCTGATGACGTGGTGATTGTGTTCATTATGATGTTGACGGTGATGACGATAAAGACCTTTTGGCCAGCAAAATGAGCATGTGTGTGTGTGGGAATGGAGTGGACATTTATCTGACTGTATATTTGTATACATCCGTTGCGGTGGATGTGGTAAATTTGCAATTTATTTTATCAACATCTCTCCCGCAGCGTACATCTCTTTCCCTCTATCTCTCTCTCTCGTTCTCCCTCTCTTTTGCATTATGCTTTTTTTTCGTTTGCAAAGTGTAATGCTTTTTAATTATGTTGTTTGAAAGGAGTACATGCGTACACACATACATACACATGTGTGTGTGCGAATGGGTAATTTTATCACAACACTGTATATTTGGTTAGCGCAAAATGCCACAATGATGTGTTATTGGCCATTTATCAAGTGCCATGTTATTGCTCATGTACCGTTGCGGCTTATTTTGATTCGCCAGGGATTGATGGGCATTCGTAATGCAATTTTTTCTCCGAACTTCTCACTAAAAATTATGCTTTTTTGAAATGTAAATTATAATTTTAATGAGAGGTGAAAAGTATTGTGAAAAATAAATATAATGTGAAAAAAACAGTTCTAAATTATAGCAAGGAATGAACAAAATTCTAACAAAGTATTTATCATTTTCTTAACTGGTATAATACATCCCTGATGGGCATAGGAATTTTAAAAGAATCTGTACAGGGTGATATGAAAACCAGTAGAGAAAGTCTTAAAGTCGGGCGGGCTAATTTAGTAGAGCTCCACATAACAATTAAAAGTTTTTAAGGGAGAATTGAATCAAACACGCTATGATTATAATTATAATTTAAAGTTCAAAGGACTAAATATGCCGAAGTATTTGTGTCTTTTAAATTCGGACTTGTATTGCCCATTTGGTGCACAATTAATTTGAAATCGAATAGAGATATATACGGGAGCTATATCCAAATCGAACCAATCTCGATAAAATTTGGCAAAGATATTTCTGAGCTGTATTTGATATATTTTCCCAAATATCGTTGTTACGGTGTGCATATTACGGCTGTGGGTAACAAATATAACAAATCGGATGAACAGTATATATGGAAGCTATAGCTATATCTGAACCGATACTCACCAAATTTGACATACTAGCTTCTAGACTCAATTCGGACGTAAGTGCCAAATTCCAGCCTATTTGGACAAATATTAAACGTTTGGTGCACAATCCAAGGTAAATCGGACGAAGTTATATATGGGAGCTATATCCAAATCAGAACCGATCCCGATAAAATTTAGCAAATGTATTTCTGAACTGTATTTGATATATTACCCCAAATATTGTTGTAACAGAGTGCATATTACGGCTGCGGAGGACAAAAATAACAAATCGGATGAACAATATGTATGCGAGCCATAGCTATATCTGAACCGATTTCCATCAAATTTGGCATATATATTTTCAGAACTAATTTGGTTGCATGTGCAAAATGCCATACTATTCGGGTTGATATTACACGTTTGGCAAATCGGACGAAGATATATATGGGAGCTATATCTAAATTTTGACCAATTATCTCCAACTTCAATAGGGTTTGTCCTTGGGCCAAACAAATAAATTGTGCAAAATTTCATTTGAATAGGGCAATAAATGCGAACGGTACTTTGTTCACAAATATAGATGGACAGAAGGACGGACGGACGAACATGCATAAATCGACTAAGAATGTGATTCTATGCAGATCATCGAAAGGAACTATGGGTCTATTTCGTTTCCTTTTGCCTGTTACAAACAAATGCACAAAGATATAATACCCTGACCACCTTGTGGTGTAGGGTATAAAAACTGCAACCAACTTCAGGCTGCGGTCATTTCTAAGCCACTCGTCCGACAGTTCTCAAAATTATTTCAGTGACAGCACATTATATTATTTACAAGCGAAAAAAAAGTTATCCGAGATAAAACTCAAGCGTGATAGTATGATTTCTTTGTATTTGGCTGGAAAACCACAAGTGGCTATCGCAACATCAGCAGAAATGATTCGAAAAGTAAAGAAGCGACCGGATCGAAACCCGCGTCGCAGTGGCCGAAAAATTGCTCGTGACCTGAACATATCGCAATATTCCATTCGGCAAATATTAAAAAATGAGCTCGGGGTAAAGCCATTAATATCCCAAAAAGTGCAAGAACTTACACCGCAACAGAAAGAAAATAGACTCAAAAGAGCTAAAGAGTTGCTTCGCTTGGCCGAAAGTGGTGAACTGCCGAACTTGGTTTTCTCCGATGAGAAAATATTCGTTGTCCAGCAGTTTGTAAACAAACAAAATGTTCGTGTTTACTTGTCAGCTGAAAATGTGCACCCTCGGTTGGTCACCAGAACTCAAGCGCCGGCCATGGTGATGGTGATGTTGTGGGCCGCCATAACAGCCGATGGTCGCTTTCCGCTCGAATTAATCTACCATGGCATTAAAATAAATGCCAAATATTATCACGAAAATATTCTGGAGAGTGTATTAAAGCCTTGGGAACCAAACATTTTGGCCGCAGATCTTGGACATTCCAACAGTACTCAGCACCATCGCACTCAGCACGCGCCATCCAAGAATGGTTACAAAATGAGGTTCCTCGTTTCATTTCCAGGGCACAATGGCCACCAAAATCTCCGGATACCAATCCGTTGGACTATTGTGTCTGGAGTATTTTGGAAAGCATGGTTGGCACTAAAAAATACCAAAGTATCGATCCTCTCAAGCAAGCGCTTCTCCGGAAATAGCGCAGCGGCAGCTTGTGACGGTTTCATTGGCCGTTTGAAGACCACCAACCAACATATTCTAAAATGTGATGCTATTTCCTACAAATTATGGCGTTTGACTTTTTTGCAGTTTTTTTATATCTCTCTGTAAATCCTGGTGGGGTGGTGAGTATTTGTGTAGCAATGTTGAGAGTAAAAGAATTTGGGAAAAATAAAAACACAAATGATTAATATTGCTTTCCAACGGTATTTTTTATTGGCTGATTGTTCGTGGAACCATAGTACCTTTGTACAAAGGGATTTTTTGCAATGGAAACTAATCCTATTGCTCGTTAGTATTCGTAGCTTATGCAGAATACTGTGAAGGTGGCAATTATAAATATTACTTCCTAGAAACCATTGATATTATGCGCTTTCAAAGTAATTTCAGTAGGTAGTAGACATTACCAGAAGGAGAAGAGGAGTGTAAAGCAATTTATTTAAAACCACATTTGTATGTAAACTGAGGGTATACACGTAACTCTCATTCGCAAGTTATGACAGATACAAGTATTGGAAATTGTGACCTTTGTGGTTGAGGTACCAAGAGGGGTTAGCAGATGTATGTCATCTTCACAACAGATCTTGTGTTACCAAAAGTGTTTGTATGTGGGAAATTTGAGGGGGAGATTTCGAATTACTTGAGCGTTTTGTTTTTCAAAATCTTGAACCCTATGTGGAGAGGTACCAGAAGAAATGGTCCAATCTCTACAATCTTTAAAGCATATCTCGTGTTTATGGAAATAAAACTTAAACCCTTTTTAAAAAATATTATGTTTATGTAAATATTGAGATGCGTCAAATTTGAATGGAATCGAGGGTTAGTTTCGTGTTCTTAGAGCTTAATGGATGTCAACCTATTGTGGGGGAGGTACCAGTAGGAGTGGTCCGATATATTCCATCTCCAAACTAAATCTTGGGTTTATTAAAATATTGAGATGTGTAAAATTTGAAGACAATCGAACTCATACATCAGATTTTATAAGAATGTTGACCCTTTGGGCCTTTGGGGGGTACTTGATGTAGTGGAACGATATTGTCTATTTTCGCAACTGACGCAAATATTAGAATATACAAAGTTGTAGCAAAATCGGATTATCATTTCACTTTCTGTGCAAAAAATATATTTTTTTGAAAATGTCGACCTTTTGCGGGGGAGGTACCAAAAAGAGTGGACCGATATACTCCACCTTAATACAGAGCTTGGGTTAATATTAATATTAGGATGTGGGTAATTTGAAGATAATTGGACTTTTACATTACATTTTATGAGAGTTTTATTTATTCAAAATTTTGACCATTTGTGGGTTTATAAAAATATTGGGATGTGTGATATTTGAAGACAATCGGACTCTTATATCTCATTTTATAAGAGTTGTAATTATTCAAAATTTTGACCCTTTATGTGGAGGTACTTGATGAAGTAGACCGATAATGTCCATTTTCATACCTGACGTAGTACTGACGCAAATATTAGGATTTGCAAAGTTGGAGCAAAATCGGATTATTTTTTTTCTCTTTCTGGGATGGTTTATATTGTCCGAACTCGATCTAAGTTTTACAAAAATATTACGATGTACCAAGTTGGTACCAAATCGGATACTCCTTTCAAAAGTTCTCGTGCGCACCAACCAACCAGACAGACAGACGGACGAACGGACATCGCTAGATCGACTCCAAATGTCTTGAAACGGATTTGGTCCAAAGAGACCTAGGATCAAAAACAATTTTTTTTCGACTAGGCACGTTCTGACCGTATTAAATTATATATACCCTCTCTAGTCATATGGCTGTGGGTATAAAAACTTTGATTGTTTTAGATCAATTTAGAACTTTTTCCGAACTCGCAAATTTTCTGCACAAAAGCCAGTCTGACTTGTGAAAAATGCCAAGTGGACTAGCTAGTACCTGTTTTTAGATCGAACCCCCAAAGAAATTTTGGGTTCTTAGGCTATTTGCTGATAAGGGACTTTTATAGGTTTTTTGACCATATATATAGGCACCCCTATAGTTTGAGATATATTTCGTAATATTTAGGATAAAGCTTTGAAATTTGACAGACATATTTGGACTACATTATTGGGAATAGCCGCCTTTCCTATTTCTATTTTGGCTAGGTTTGCATTTAAATTAAAAAAAATTGATTTTTTTTGCACAGTGTTATCATTACCTCATTTCAATTTTGTATCACAAACTATATCGCATCTGTTCTGCTGACCAACTATTACCATTAAACGGTCCAGAGCCGTATTTATGGCAAATATTTTCAAACATGTTGATGCCCCATTTTAATTGCGTCACTTATTTTGTTTCTCTCTTTGAAAGATAATCTCAGCTTTATTCTTTCGGTTGGCAGCATGTCAAATGACCTGCATAGTATGTAAATTTATTTGTTAACATTCGCATTGTCAGGGCAATTGTGGTTTCGAATAAACAAACTCGGCGACAACAGAAGCAATTAAATTATTAAAGCCAACACATTTTGAACAATGCCGCATGTTAATGTTCATTGTCACTGGCAGAAATACAAAAAAAATAAATTTGAATTATTATAATTTGATTTCGACGGTTATAAAACTTTCCAACATGAAAAAAAATTGAACTGTCATATTGTGGTTGAAAATTTATTAGTTTTATCATATAATTGTGATATTAAGCGAGTCTGTGTACACGATATTTGTGCTAAATTTTACTGGACATGCAACCATTCTTTTTAAGAATTGATAATGGGTTTTTAATAATGTTTATAATAATAATAAACAAAATAAGCTGTAAGTTAGGCCGGGCCGACCTTTACATACCCTCCAGCATTTGGAACGAATTTGACAATTCTCAAAAACAATAAAATCTGTTAAAATCTTAAAAATACCGAATGTAGCTGTTACATTAGGGGCTATACGAAGACATGAATCTGCATAGGTAACTTTTGTCATAAGTCATTACAATATTCAAATTTGAAATTTAAAACCAGTAAAGAAAGTCCTAAAGTCGGGCGGGACCGATTTTATGATACCCTACACCACTTTGCTAATTTAGTTGAGCTCCACTTACACGCTATGATTATAATTATAATTTAAAATTCAAAGGACTATATATGCCGAAGCATTTGTATATTTTGACTTCGGACTTGTATTGCCCATTTGGTGCGAAATTAATTTGAAATCGGATAAAAATATATATGGGAACTATATCCAAATCTGAACCGATCTCGAAAAAATTTGGCAAAGATATATCTGAGCTGTATTTGATATATTTCCCTGAATATCGTTGTTACGGAGTGCATATTACGGCTGTGGGTAACAAATACAATAAATCGGATGAACAATATAGAGGAGCTATAACTATATGTGAACCGATCTTCACCAAATTTGGCATACTACTAAACTAAATTCGGCCGTATGTGCCAAATTCCATCCCATTTGGACAAATATTAGACGTTTGGTGCACAATAAATCGTAAATCGGACGAAGTTATATATGGGAGCTATATCCAAATCTGAACCGATCTCGATAAAATTTAGCAAAGTTATTTCTGAGCTGCATTTGATATATTTCCCCAAATATTGTTGTTACAGAGTGCATATTACGGCTGCGGAGGACAAAAATAACAAATCGGATGAACAATATATATGGGAGCTGAAGCTATATTTGAACTGATTTCGATAAAATTTGGCATACATATTTTCAGGCCTAATTTGGTTGTATATGCAAAATTCCATACTATTCGGGCTGATATTACACGTTTGGTGCACAATAGAAGGCAAATCGGACGAAGATATATATGGGAGCTATATCTACATTTTTACCGATTATCTCCAATTTCAATAGGGTTCGTCCTTGGGCCAAACAAATAAATTGTGCAAAATTTCATTTGAATAGGGCAATAAATGCGAACGGTACTTTGTTTACAAATATACATGGACAGAAGGACGGACGGACGAACATGCATAAATCGACTCAGAATGTGATTCTACGCAGATCATCGAAAGGAACTATGGGTCTATCTCGTTTCCTTTTGCCTGTTACAGACAAATGCACAAAGACATAATACCCAGACCACCTTGTGGTGTAGGGTATAAAAAATCGGTAAATAGCTATAATATCAAAATACCAAATATCGAGATGTACCGTTATATGGATGTACCAAAGACGTGGATCTGCACAGACAATTTTCTGTCTTAGGCTTTAAATACCAAATTTGAAACATTTCCGGTGAATAATGTCGCAAAAATTTCAAAATACCTAATATCGGGAGGAACCGTTATATAGGGGGCTATACGAAGATGTGGACCTACACGGCCCATTTGCAATACTAAAAGTTCTGCAGACATAATATACAGTTGAGAAAAATTTTATCAATCAATTCGTTCGGAAGCTAGAGTTATTTCCACAAACGGACAGACGGACGTACATCGCTAAATCGACATAGAATTTTATGCTGATCAAGAATATGTATACTTTGTGGGGTCTAAAATGTATATTTTGAGGTGTTGCCAATGGAATGATAAACTTAATATACCGTCCATACTATGGTGGAGGGTATGAAAATGCCTTTGAAATATGTACTCACTAAATATTTGAAAGTTCAAACAAGTGGCCTTTTCATAACCTCAGCCATATGGCAAGAGAGAGCATATATCATTTTATACGGTCAAAACGTGCCTAGTCGAAAAAAACGGTTTTAGACACTAGGTCTCTTTGGACCAAATCCGTCCGTCAGACTGGCTGGTGCACACTATAACTCTCGAAGGGAGTATCAGATTTGGTCCAAACTTCGTACATCATAATATTTTTGTCGAACTTGAAACAAGTTCGGAGATGACAATATCGGTCCACTGCTTCTGGTACCTCCCCCACAAAAGATCGAAATTTTCAAAAAAAATATATTTTAAATTTCGCTCTAACTTTGTAAATCCTATTATTTGCGTCAAAGCTAGGTCGAGCTTGGTTTAGAAGTAAGTACATCAAAATCAGTTCAGATATAGCTATAGCTCCCTTAAACAGGGTGTGATAAAAAAACTGCAAAAAAGTCAAACGCCATAATTTTTACATTTTTTTGTTAATTGAGTGAAAATAAAAAAATGTCGGAAATAGCATCAAATTTTAGAAGGAGTCTAGATTTGTTCGAATTGGTCACCTTGGGCACAAATTATGGCCTTCAAACGGCCAATGAAACCGTCACACGCTGCCAGAATGTTGCTCTGGGGTATTTTGGCCCATTCTCGGCGAAGCGCTTGATTTAAGCATCGACACTTTGGTATCTTTTAGTGCCAACCTTGCTTTCCAAAATACTCCAGACACAATAGTCCAACGGTTTGGTATCCGGAGATTTTGGTGGCCATTGTGCGCTGGAAATGAAGCGAGGAACCTTATTCTGTAACCATTCTTGTGTGGCGCGTGCTGAGTGCGATGGTGCTGAGTCCTGTTGGAATGTCAAAGGTCTGCGGCCAAAATGTTTGCGTGCCCAAGACTTCAATACACCCTCCAGAATATTTTCGCGGTAATATTCGGCATTTATTCTGATGCCACGGTCGATTAATACGAGTGGAGAGCGACCATCGGCTGTTGTGGCGGCCCACACAAGATACACATTATCAGCTGACCTCTTTGGCAAGTAATCCCGATCATTTTATTTGTGTACAAGCTGCTGGACAAGAAATGTTTTCTTATCGGAGAAAACCAAATTCGGTAGTTCACCACTTTCGACCAAGCGAAGGAACTCTTTTGGGTCTATTTTCTTTCTATAGGGGTGGAAGTTCTTGAACTTTTTGGAATATCAATGAATTTACTACGAGCTGATTTTTCAATATTTGCCGAATGGAACATTGCGATATGTTCAGCTCACGAACCATTTTTCGGCCACTGCGACGCGGGTTTCGATCAACTCGCTTCTTTACTTTTCGAACCATTTCTGCTGATGCTGCTGTTTTCTTCCGTCCACTTCCTTGACGTCGGGCTACGCTACCAGCATCACGGCAAGGAGCGATGGTACCGCGACACAAAAGATTTATTCACATTTAAATGCTGGAGTGCTCTGCGACAGCTACTTGTGGTTTTCCTGTCAAATATAAAGAAATCGCACTATCACCCTTGAATTCCATCACGAATAACTATTTCTCTGGAAATTTCTCACCAAAATGCTTTTGTACGCTTGTAAACAATAGAATGAGCTGTCACTGTGATAATTTTAACAGCTGTCGGACGAGTTGCTTAGGTTGCAGTTTTTTCATCTCACCGTCTAAAGTAAAGGAAGTAGTCGATGTAGTCCAAACCTGCCACGTCGCAATATTAATATCATTTAAGCCCGATACGAAATGGACAATATTGGCACACTCCTTCGGAACCTACTCCATAAAGGGTTAATCGTTTGAATAATCATAACAGAAGTCAAAATGTATTTAAACAATCAAATATTGGCTATTGACTGGTACTTCTACCTTGTTCATTGTACATTTGTACAGAAGGAAAGTACAAATTTTGTTTTACTGTCTTACAATGAAACACTTTAAAGCCCTAAATCCTTTTTTTCCAACTAAAAGTGTAATTAGTGTAAATGACTAACGAAAACATTTTATAATAATAACAACAATAATGATAACAATGCAAAAAGAGGACATTCGATAAAAAAGGACATACGATATACTCTGAATCGAAGAAAAAGAATGAAGGCAACAACAAAAAAACTGGTTAATACATTAATTAAATCTGTCACCACAGTTGCACAACCAGCGCCCGCTTTACATCGCTCGCTTGCTCGTTGGCTGGCTCTCTCGTTGGCTCACTTGCCAACATAAAACAGCGCGCCCCATTTAGCGTTTGATGATGACTAGGACGACGACAACTTAAGGAATTTTTTAACACTTTATGAAAACACATCATAAAACAGAGGCAGCAAGAATAAAAAGGAACAAAAGAGAGCAAAAATATATAATGCAACAAGTAACATGAAACCAGCGATGCCAACTTAGTGCTTTTCGCGCTATTTATGGTGCTTTTTAGACCCCCCCCCCAAAACGCCAAAATAGTAGGCATAGCGCGAAACGAAAAAAAACACTGTACGTACGCTTTTCATCTTTTCTGTTGGTGCTTTTAGCGGGTTTTAGATTTTATAATGTGGCAATGTTTATGCATTCGAATATTTTGATAGTATGGCATCAACTTATCGCAAGTTCTTTACTGCAAATTCTTTACGTGTCTTTCATTACTGTCATTGTTTATATCGTAGCTGTGCGAAGACCTGGACCAGCATAGACAATTTTCCGAATATAGGGAGGTAGTGATATATGGGGCCTATACGAAAACCTGGAACTGCATAGACAATTTTCTGTCACATAGTGTAGATCCCATTACCAATTCTAAATACGTGATTTGAAACAATTCCGGTGAATGATGGCCCATTTACGAACTTAAATAAACATGTGTGCAAAATTTTAGCCTTCTATCTCAATTCGTTCGAAATATAGCGTGATTACAACAGACAGACAGACGGACATGGCTAACTTAGAATTTTACGCTGATCAAGAATATATATACTTTGTTGGGTCTGACATGAGTATTTCAAGGAGTTACAAACGGAATGACAAAGTTAATATACCATCCATAGTATGGTGGAGGGTATAAAAAAACATAAATTCATACATGGCTGCTTTGTTGTACGAGTTTACAGAACTTCAACTGCATTTGAAGCTATGGGTTTTATGGGTGAACATAACTGTCTTCCTAATATATCATATTTTTTAAAAATATGTATGCACTTATATGCATGAAATATTTATATAATATACGATCTCAATTTTTGAATAAAACAACATTTAGTTAAAAAAAAGTGTTTTATTGACAATTTTGCTATTTTGGTTAGGAAAAAATACATAGCGCTTTTTACGCTTTTTTAAGGAAATTTTTTACGCCATTTACGCTTTTCTGGTTTTTAATTACGCTTTTAGCTCTCAAAATGTTGGCAACACTGCATGAAACCCGTGTGGAGGCAAAGAGAATGGGTTTGTGATTGAAATAAATTAAAGAAATGGAAAAAGAACCCCGGCAAAGACACACACACACATACAACCACAAAGAAAGCCGAACAACGAAAGAAACAATGAAAGGAGTTTTAATACTTTGACACATGATAAATTAATCAATTTGCTGAGAGAGAAAGAAAAGAGCGCTAAGAAAATCGCTGTCAGACACGAGCCAGCGAACATGCGAATAATTGAAAATATGGACTTTATCCGGCCACAAGAGAAAAATAAAAAAAAAATGAATTTAATTGCAGCAAAAAGAATATGGAATATTGGAAAAATTACTACAAAGCTTAAACAGAGAAAAAAAAAGCTGAATGGACGAATGAAGGCCGCGATAAAGCACGTTTTATTATATCAGTTTTTTTTTTTTCTATTGAAAAAGGAATTACTCCTACCATAAATCAAACAAAATTGAACGCAAAGTGGCAATTTTCGGGAATTGCATCAAAAGAAATGAAATCAATGGTGCTATCCAATCCAATTATTTGATTATAGGAAAATTGATTGAAAAAAGTAACCAGTGCAATAAACCAAGCCAAATAAAAAAAACAAGTAAGCAAAGGCTATAGTCGTGCGGGGCCGACCATGTGATACCCTACAACACTACAATATGTTAGAAGCCTTGAAAAAATTCGCTCTTGAAATTATGTCACGGAGCACCGCCCAGATATTACCCTTAGCATTTTGACCAGGGACATTTGCCCAATATTGACTCACTTCGTCGTGTTGTTAGTTGTTGTGGTCCATTTTACAGGTAAATATAATCCAATGGTCATCCATTTTGTTTCATTTGAACTCCTTAATATTTTGTGGAAATTCCCAAAAGCAAGAGGCTGCTCTGTATCTCCAAATTTAGGCTCATCTATATGATTTGATTGTCTACGATATTTGCCTATATTCGTCAACGAAATCAGCGTAAGACGCCAGAAGTTCGCCTTTTGTGTGTTTTTGGTTTCGCATGCAAGTTATTTTCTGCGTGTGGATAGAATGGAAATGTTGGTATTTTTTTACGCAAATATTTTGTTCCATACTACACGTTGTCCTAAACTCTAACATCATGCGAGATTTCGTGTCCTTTGGTTTCTATTTGTGACCTTTGTAACGGCTGCAAAATCAGGAACATTTTTTTGGTGGTCCATTTCAACCTCTAAATATATTGCGGACATCTTTGAAAACAATAAGTCTATCAGTTCTGAGCCTAACCCTACCCTTGTGAAAATTTTCGTGAGGATCGGAAGATAATTTCAATCTGTATACAATAACCCCAACCTGTGTTGTAAGGTGAAAAGATGTTACAAAATGTACACTTCAAATTGAAAAAATCGCATGCGATAAAAAATTTGAAAAAATAAAAATATGTCACAAAATACCAGAAAATCTATATTAACATCATTATTGACATTTTTAAGCGATCTTTTTAGATTTTATTCTTTTATGCCAAGAGAGAATTCTGAATTGACAAAATTTGTCAAAATCGGTCCAGCCATTCTTGAGATATAAGCATTTTAGCTAACATCCCCCTTCCTTTGTATATATGTATTGTCTATATTTCGTTGTATATATTAGATATATTTACTATCGGCCTCTATGTAATGGTCAGAATTGACTTGTTCGTCTATTTGTGATTTAGCCGGGACTAAAAATATTCGCGGTTTAATGGAAAATTTGACTTTTATTTAACACAAATGTTACGGTCTATTTTATCCACTAAATATTATCCGATGACCACCCAAATTGGTAGGTTTCTTCCCCGCCCTAATCTCTAGCTACATGCGAAGTTCCGCGTCGATTGGTCTATAATTGCGACCTGTATAGCTACTGCAAAATCCGACATTTTTTCAGTTTTTGGTCCATTTCGACCCTTAAATATTATGCGATCTTCTCCAAAAGAAATAGGGTTCTATTCTGACCCTAGCCCCTCCTCCATTCTAAATTTCGTGAAGATCGGGCCATAATTGCGACCTGTAGAGTGATTGCAAATTAACATGGACAGACGGACAGACGGACGGACGGACATACATAGCTAGATCGACTCAACTCGGCGAGATAGGAAGATCCATATATACTTTCCTATGTGGGAAATCAATATTTCGAGGTGTTACATAATTTTTGGCCCAATCAAACTTATAATACCCCCAACACATAGTGTTGTAGGGTATAATTATAATTATCAAAATACCGAATATCAGGAGTTACCGTTAGATATACGATATGGTGGATCGATATAACCCATCTTCGAACGTGGCCGATCTGGAGACAAAATTTTAGCTTCCTATCTTAATTCGTTTTGACTTTATAGCCTTCATACTTTGTACGGTGGAGGGTATACAAAAAGACAGGTTATAAAGTATCAGTCGGTTTTTCGAACAAATGTTTACCCACAGCCAATGATAATTTCTTTAAATACAGTTTGACTTGTGTTATGATTATGTAAAATATTGAGCTTCAATGGGGGTTGGTCCCGAAGGATTTGGAACATAGCGACTACTTTCTTCACTTTATATGTAATATGTGATAATTATTGAAACATGTGCATCTAATTCCGATTACAATTTTTGTTAAGTGCAAAATTTGAGGAGAATTGGATATTTATTAAAATTTTTTTTGCGAATAATTCTTAACCTACATTTTAAGCTTTTGTGGGTGAGGTACGAGAACCAGATCCCTGGTTTAGAAAAATATCTAGATCTACCAAGTTGGAAAAATATCGCTCACTCGCTTCGCAAGTTATGAGAGATATAACAATTAAACATTTAAAGGAGGACCAAAAAGCTTGCGCCTATATATCCCATCTTCACAACAGATTTTGTATTAGTACAACATTTGGACTTTGGAGATTTGAAGAGAGTCGAATGCTTATAATGAATTTTATGAGCGTTTAATTATTCAAAATGTTGACCCCTTTGTGGGGAAAGTACCAATATTGATCTAACTTTGATAATAATATTACGATGTACCAAGTTTGTACCGAATCGGATACTCCCTTCGAGAGATATCGTGCACACCAGCCAAAAAAACGGATGGACGGACATCGCTAGATCAATTCCAAATGTCCTTAAACGGATTTGGTAAAATAGACCTAGGGTCTAAAACCGGGTATATGTATATCATTTGATAAATTTTGGTCGTATCAAACGATATACAGTGTGAGATGAAAAAACTACAACCAACTTTAGATTTGTTTCGCTTGGCCGAAAGTGGTGAACTGCCAAATTTGGTTTTCTCCGATGAGTAAACAATTTGTAAACAAACAAAATGATGGTGTTTGCTTGCCAAAGAGGTCAGCTGAAAATGTGCACCTTCGGTTGGTCACCAGAACTCAAGTGGGCGGCCATAACAGCCGATGCTCGCTCTCCGCTCGTATTAATCACGTAACATTGTGGCCGCAGACCTTGGACATTCCAACAGGACTCAACACCACCACTCAGCACGCGCCACCCAAGCATGGTTACAAAATGAGGTTCCTCGATTCATTTCCAGCGCACAATGGCCGCCAAAATCTCCGGATACCAATCCGTTGTGTCTGGAATATTTTGGTAAGTAAGGTTGGCACTAAAAAATACCAAAGTATCGATCACCTCAAGCAAACGCTTCGCCGGGAATGGACCAAAATACCGCAGAGCAACATTTGGGCAGCGTGTGAACGTTTCATTGGACGTTTGAATTGACCATAATTCATGTCAATGGTGGCCAATTCAAGCAAATCTAAACTTATTCTAAAATTTGATGCTATTTCCGACATGTTTTGCTTTCATTCAATAAAATTTGAAAAAAAAATTAGAAATTATGGCGTTTGACTTTTTTACAGTTTTTATACCCTACACCACATAGTGGTAAGGGTATTATGTCTTTATACCCTACACCACATAGTGGTAAGGGTATTATGTCTTTGTGCATTTGTTTGTAACATGGAGAAGGAAACGAGATAGACCCATAGTTACTTTTGAGAACCTTCATAGAATCACTTTCTGAGTCGATTTATGCATGTCCGTCCGTCTGTCCGTCCGTCCGTCCGTCCGTCCGTCTGTCCATGTATTCTTGTGAACAAAATGCAGGTCGCATTTATTATCCGATTGAGATGAAATTTTCCAAACAATATTTTTTTGGCCCAAGGAGAAACCCTATTGAAATTGGTGAGAATCGGATCAAATTTAGATATAGCTCTCATATATATCTTCATCCGATTTCGGGTTAATTGTGCTCCAAATGGCCGATATAAGTCAAAATGGACTGAATTTTAGTACATCGGACCAAATTCAGCCTAGAAGCAAGTATGTCAAATTTAGTGAAAATCGGTTCAGATATAGATATAGCAACCATATATATGTTTCATCCGACTTAGTGTTTTAGTCCCTTACATTCGTAATATTCACTCCACAACCGTGATATTTGGTACCAGGTATTAGATGGAGCACAGAAATAGCTGTTTTAAATTTTATCGAAATCGGTTCAGATTTGGATATAGCTCCCATATATATCTTCTTCCGATTTCGGGTTAATTGACCACCAAATGGCCAATATCGGCCCAAATGGCCCGAATTTTGGCACATGTGACCGAGATTAGCCTTAAAGCAAATACAACAAATTTGGAAAAAATTGGTTCAGAAACAGCTATAGCTCCCATATATATGTTTTATCCGATTTGGTGTTTAAGCCTCTCACATTCGTAATATGCACTCCACTAGAATGATATTTGGTACCAGATATAAGATACAGCCCAGAAATAGCTGTTTGTAATTTTGTCGAAATCGGTTCAGATTTGGATATAGCTCCCATATATATCTTCATCCGATTTCGGGTTAATTGTGCACCAAATGGCCGATATAAGTCCAAATGGACTGAATTTTAGTACATCGGACCAAATTCAGCCTAGAAGCAAGTATATCAAATTTAGTGAAAATCGGTTCAGATATAGATATAGTAACCATATATATGTTTCATCCGATTTAGTGTTTTAGTCCCATACATTCGTAATATTCACTCCACAACCGTGATATTTGGTACCAGGTATTAGATGGAGCACAGAAATAGCTGTTTTAAATTTTATCGAAATCGGTTCAGATTTGGATATAGCTCCCATATATATCTTCATCCGATTTAGGGTTAAATGTGCACTAAATGGTCAATATCAGCCCAAATCACCTGAATTTTCGTACATAAGACCGAATTCAGTCTAGAAGCTAATACATAAAATTTGGAGAAACCCTGTTCAGAGATAGCTATAGTTCGTAAAATGCACGATAGAATTAGATAGATTTTGATTTTGTACCAAATATCTCATAGAGCTCTGAAATGCCCTGTATAAACCTTTTTACGAGAGCTCTACTAAATATGCATAGTGGTGTAGGGTATCATATAGTCGGCCCCGCCCGACTTTTGAGCTTTCCTTACTGTTTTTTTTATCTCACCACCTTTAGCCATATGGCTGAGGATATAAAAATTACATATTGGCATCTTCATCACAACACATCATAAAATTTTAAAATTACTAACTCTCGTAGTGTGTGGAACCAAATTTCTCTCAAACTTTACATATCCTAATATTTTTGCCTATTTTAATGAAAGTTTGAAAATCTTATATATCGGTGGAATTATCCCAGTACCTCCCCCAAAAGAGTTCGAAAAATGTCCAATAAAAATATTTTTATACCCTCCACCATATTATGGAGAGTATATTAACATTGGCATTCCGTTTGTAACTCCACGAAATACTCATGTCAGACCCAAAGAATTTAAATTCTTGATCAGCGTAAAATTCTAAGTCATTTTAGCGATGTTTGTCGGTCTGTATGTTGTAATCCCGTTATCTTTCGAACGTATTGTGATAGAAGGCTAAAATTTTGCACACTTGTGTATTTTTCAGTAGGCATGTTAAATTCGAAAAATGGTTCATGTCGGTCCACGTTTTCGTATGGACTCCACATACGGAACGGACTCCATGTGGAACCTCCCATTATTCGGCATTTTAACGTTTTGCGACATATTTTTCACCGGAATTGTTTCAAATTTCGTATTTGAAGTTTGTAATGGATACTTCAGCCCATGACAGAAAATTGTATATTCATGTCAACGTCTTCGTATACCTCACAAGTTACGGTGCGTCACTGATTTCGGTATTGTTTTTAATTTTGTATTTGAAGTTTCTAATGGGTACTACAAAATTGCGTATGCAGGTCCTCGTCTTTGTATGGCCCATAAAAAGGTTTTCATTTAAACGATATTTTTCTACGAAATTTTCTTAACATTTTGTAAATTCCCTACAAATGGTGGAGGGTATTCGGCCGGGTCGAACATAGCTGTTTTCTGTTTTCCTGTTTTTTTGACAGATACAAGTTCAAATCTTTGGCATCATCACTTTCTCTCCCAGTTATCTCCCTTTGTACCAAACACTAAACCAAGACAATAATATCCCCAGGTCCTTAACACATCTATCACTTTGTGTTGACAAATAATGTGTTGAATTTTTGTCTTAGATTAAAATGGAAATATGTCTACAAAAGCCGAGTGACAAACATTTAGGCAGTGCTATTTAACCTCTGCTCCAAACACAACATCTTCGAAGCATTTAATGCACACATACGCGCACACAAGCACACACATTAACAAGAGCCCAACAATGATAAGATGCTGTCTCGTTTAAATTACCAAACACATGTGATATTTAGGAAGATTAATTCCTTTGGATGCCGATGAAAGCACAGATAAAACACTCTTAAAATGGCATCTTGAGATGATGCGATTGTTGGGATAAAATGAAAGCAGTTTAATAAGAAAGAGAGGGAAATTCTTTCTTGTTTTTGTAATCGGATACTGTTGCATGAAATGTATAACATTTTTAAAAGCTTCCACCATAGAATGGAAGGTATATTAAGTTTGTCATTCCGTTTGTAACACTTCGAAATATGCATTTCAGACCCCACAAAATATATATGTTTTTGATCAGCATAAAATTCTATGTCTATTTAGCGATGTCCGTCCGTCTGCCCGTCTGTCCGTCTGTGGAAATCACTCTAGCTTCCAACGAATTGAAGTAGATTGATACAATTTTGCTCAAAAGTATATATTATCTGCAGGACTTTTGGTATTGAAAATGGGCAATGTAGCTTCACGTTTTGGTATAGCCCCCGATATTCGGTATTTTGATGATTTTAGCGACAATATTCATCTGAATTCTTTCAAATTTGGTATTTGATGTTCGTAATGGGTGCTACAGCCTATGACATGATATTGTCTGTGCAGGTCTACGTCTTCGTATAGCCCCCATATAACGGTACCTCCCTATATTCGGTATTTTAATGACTTTAGCTACATTATTCACCGATTTTTTTAAGTTTCGCATTTGAATATTGTATTGGTTTATGACAAAAGTTACCTATGTAGGTACATGTCGTCGTATTGATCCTAATATAACAGCTAATTTCGGTATTTCTAATATTTTAACAGAATTTTTGACGGATTTTATTGTTTTTGAGAATTGCCAAATTCGTTCCAAATGGTTCGACCCGGCCGAAATTACCGGTTTTTTAATTGTTAAACTTCTTAAAGTATTTTTAAAAACTAATATAGATAAATGTGGAATATATCGAGCTTGAAATGTGGCCAAAGTCATATGTGTTCGATAGATTCCCCGTTTTATACCCTACACCACAAGGTTGTCATGGTATTATGTATTTGTGCATTTGTTTGTAACAGGCAAAAGGAAACGAGATAGACCTATAGTTTCTTTTGATGATCTGTATAAAATCACCGTCAGAGTCGATTTATGCATGTCCGTTCGTCTGCCCATGTATTTTTTTTTAAACAAATTACAGGGCATATTTATAGACCACCCCAGATCAGATTTTGCATAAATCATTTGTTTAACCCAAGGGCGAACAATATTGAAATTGGAGATAATAGCTTCAGATATGGATATAGCTCAAACATATGCTTTCGTCCGATTTGCATTTTATTGTGGACTAAATAGTATGGAATTTGGCACAAACGGTCAAATTGAGTCTAGAAACAAAATTTGGAATATCGGTTCAGATATTGCTATAGCTCGCATATATAATATTCATACGATTTGTTTATTTTGCCCTCCCCGGTTGTAATATCTAGCCTATAAGAATGATATTCGGGCAAATATATCAAATACAGACCAGAAATGTCTTTGCCAAATTGTATCGAGATCGGTTCAGCATTGGATATGGCTCCCACATATATCTTTATCCGATTTCAAGTTAATTGTACACCAAATGGGTAATATAACCTCGAATTGAATGGATTTTGGCAAACCCGAACGAATTTAGTCTAGAAGAAGTTGTATCAAATTTGGTGAAAATCGATTAAGATATAGTTCTAGGTTCCATATACAGGGTGAGATAAAAAAATGCAAAAAAGTCAAATGCCAGAATTTTTACATTTTTTTCAAATTTTATTGAATGAAAGCCAAAAATGTCGGAAACAGCATCAAATTTTAGAATAAGTTTAGATTTGTTCGAATTTGTCACCTTTGGCAGGAATTATGGCCAACAAACGGCCAACGCAATCGTCACACGGTAGCCGGAATGTTGCTCAGCGGTATTTTGATCCATTCCCGACGAGCGCTTGTTTGAGTGATAGACACTTTGGGATTTTTTAGTGCCAACCTTGCTTTCCAAAATACTCCAGACACAATAATCCAACGGATTGGTATCCGGAGATTTTGGTGGCCAAAATCTCATTTTGTAACCCTTCATGGGTAACGCGTGCTGAGTGCGATGAAGCTGAGTCCTGTTGGAATGTCCAAGGTCTGCGGCCAAAATGTTTGCGTGCCCACGGCTTTACACCCTCCAAAATATGTTCGCTATAATATTCTGCATTTATTCTGATGCCACGTCGATTAATACGAGAGGAGAGCGACCGTCGGCTGTTTTGGAAGCCCACACCATCACCATGGCCGACGCTTGAGTTCTGGTGGCCAACCGAAGGTGCACATTTTCAGCTGACCTCTTTGGCAACTAAACACGATCGTTTTGTTTGTTTAAAAACTGCTGGACAACGAGTGTTTTCTCATCGGAGAAAACCAAATTCTGCAGTTCACCACTTTCGGCCTAGCAAAGCAACTCTTTAGCTCTTTTGAGTCTATTTTATTTTCGTTGCGGTGTAACTTCTTGCACTTTTTGGAATTTCAATGGCTTTACCGCGAGCTCATTTTTCAATATTTGCCGAATGGAATATTGCGATATGTTCAGCTCACGAGCCATTTTTCAGCCACTGCCATGGGGGTTTCAATCAAGTCGCTTCATTTTTTTCGAACCATTTCTTCTGATGTTGCTGTTTCCTTCCGTCCACTTCCTTTTTTATGAGACACAAAAGATTTATTTACATTTAAATGCTGGAGTGCTCTAACGGTCGCCACTTGTGGTTTTCCAGCCAAATGTAAAGAAATCACACTATCATGCTTGAATTCCATCACGAATAACATTTTTTCTGGAAAATTCTCACCAAAATGCTTTTGTACGCTTGTAAACAATATAATAAGCTGTGACTGGAATAATTTTAACAGCTGTCGGACGAGTTAGAAATGACAGTAGTCTGAAGTTTTTTTTGCAGTTTTTTCATTTCACCCTGCTTTAACGATTTAAAATATTTGTTATGTGTAGTTGTACTATATATGCACAGTTGGGTAGGGTATCATAAACTCGGCCCAGCTCTACCTTGGCCTTCTTTGCTGGTTTTCTACTGCAAAATCACCGCAAAAATTAAACATAAACTAAACAGTTTTACCTCGGAGATATTAAACGAAATCTTTCCCGTTTCCTTTAAACAAACTTTCCCACAAGAAACACCCATTGGTCGGTAAACGTTTTCATTGAACTCTATGACAGCCCTTTAAATAATCAATACCATCTACACCGAATAGCAAAATGGGACATTTTTTGTTGTCAATACTGTCGTTAATTGCCAAGTAATAAAGAGTGTCCTTCAATTCTGCTAATTGAAATTTAGTTCTCTAATTAGCCAATGTCGACTAATTGGCAACAAAATCGATAGTTTTTCAAGAGGATTAAAATGAATATTTACCAGGAAACGTTTTTAGTGACATGTCAAAATGAATTTGACAACAAAGAACGCGGTAAAGTTAACGCTATTACCATGTAAAAGGGTCATCAAGACCTTTATCAATAACAATTTGCATTGGCAAAGAGGAGAACATAATCATTAAACAGATTAAGCAACAGACAACGAGAGAGGGAGAGAGAGAAGGAACATTTGTTAGTTTTTAAATTCATATCTTAGGGAGTAGTTTCGATGCATCCCAGGACAACACGATCAAGCGACAACTTTTCAAATTTCGTATACGTACTAAACGGTACTAAATTTAGCATTATTTAGTACAATTGAATTGAATTTAGTAGAATTTGAATTCGGTGCGACGCCGGGAGCTGGAATCCTGAAATTGGAAATTAACATTACTGGCGCAGTGTAGGATTGGGATATGGGGGAATTTTCGACATTTGTACTAATGTGCATGAAAAGTACCATATGGTACTACATTTGGTACAATACGATTTTGGTGAATCGATAGAGCTGAAATTCTGAAACTAAGAAATTAGATTACTATTGCATTGTAGGACTGAGGTATGAAAGTAGGTGTGGAAAATCGTACTTATGTATACTAAATGGTGCTAAATTGTACCAAATTTTCCAATTCGAATTGTGATGAACCGATGTAGGTGGTATTCTGAAATTTAGAATGAGAGTCACTGATGGAGTGCAGGATAGACACCAAAGGTTTATTGGAAATTCGAACTTAAAATATGGGATATGTTCTAAAATGTTACTAAACTTCAACAAGTTAAAAAGCAGTAAGTTCGGCTGGGCCGAACTTTGAATATCCTCCACCATTTGGACGAAATTGGAAATTTTCTATACGACATAGGCATTGTTTGTCATAAGCCATTACCATATTTAAATTCGAAACTTGAAATAAACGGTGAATAATGTAGGTTAAATAATTAAAATATCGTATATATCGGAAGTACCGTTATATCGGAGCTGTGCGAAGACCGGGACCTGCATAGACCATCTGTCATAGACTGTAGCATCCATTACGAACTTCAAATGCGACATCTCAAACAATTTCGGTGGGTATTGTACCTAAACTCGTAAAAATACCGAATATATATGGGGCCTATACGAAGACCTACCTGCATAGACAATTTTCTGTCACAGACTGTAGTTCCTATCACGAACTCAAAATACGTAATTTGAAACAATTCCGGTAAATAATGGCGCTTAAATCATCAAAATACCGAATATTGGGAGGTACCATTATATGGGGGCTATACGAAGACGTGGACCTGCACAGACAATTTTCTGTCATAAGCTGTAGTATCCACTACGAACTTCAAATACCAAATTTGAAACAATTCCGATGAATAATTTCATTAAAATAATCAAAAAAAACCTAATATAGGGAAGTACAGTTATATGGCGACTATACGAAAACGTGGACCTGCACAGGCAATTTTCTGTCTTAGGCGGTAGTATTTGAGTAAATTTGATATATGAAGATTATTTTGGAAATGTGTATTAAGTCTGCGAACTTTATTAAATGAGCGAACTGTATTAAATGAGGTTAAATTTAGAACAGTTTTTTAGGGTGCACTAATGAAGACGGAATTTTAAGGTTTTGTGCCTTTTGTGACACAGATGTGAACGAAATTTCGCATAAGGGTTGCTCTTCATATCTAGCCTGGACACTTGAAGGTGGTTTCGAAAATGTGTACCATAATTGTACGAAAAGTACTAAACGGATATAATTTAACACCAAATGAATACCGAAAATTGATATTGAGCGGTCTGTTGATATCATGGATTTTACGAAAAGGAAATTAAAGAACTGAAATCCTGAGATGTGTTATACATGATTAAAATTTGATATTTAGATAACACTTGCGGTCTGGTGCTGAGATCTAGTGGTGTTTTTGAAAATGCGTCTTTTAATTGTTTGAGAAGTACTAAATGGAACTAATTTTGGATCACTATTGGTGTATATGATTGCAAGAAGTAGATTATTTTGGATATGCGTAATAAATGTTACTAAACGTGGTAAAGCGCTAAAATTTTGAAGTATGATAAATATATAACTGTTAGAGACCTAGAATTAGTTTCGAACCGAAAAATTGTATGTGGCTCCATTGTACAAAGGTTTTACTCACATTATTCACCGGAATTTTTTCAAATTTAGTATTTGAAGTTCATAATAAATACTACAGCATATGACAGAAAATTGTCTGTGAAGGCCCACGTCTTCGTATAGCCCCCATATAACGGTACCTTCCGATATTCGGTATTTTGATGATTTTAGCGACAGTATTAATCGCAATTGTTTCAAATTTGGTAATTGAAGTTCATAACGGATACTACAGCCTATGACAGAAAATCGTATGTGCAGGTCCATGTCTTCGTATTGCCCCCATATAACGGTAGCTCCTGATATTCGGTATTTTAGTGATTTAAGCGACATTATTCACCGGAAGTGTTTTAAATTTTGCATTTAAAGTTCGGTACTACAGCCTATGACAGAAAACTGTCTGTGCAGGTCCACGTCTTCATATAGCCCCCATATAACGGTACCTCCCTATATACGGTATTTTGAAGATTTTTTTTATCAAATCTCGCATTTGAATATTGTAATGGTTTATGGAAAAAGTTGCCCATGCAGGTTCACGTTTCATTCTGCATTTTTAAGATTATAATAGATATTTTAACGGATTTTATTTTTTTGAAAATTGCCAAAATTATTCCAAATAGTGGAGGGCCGGTCGAACTTATAGATTTTTAACTTGCTCAAATTTCTTTGTAATAAGTTATCCTTCCTTACTTTTAATTGTCATTACAAATTCACAAATATCTTCTTACAATTTAAATTGTATCCTCTGCTATCAAATCGTAATAAATTTTATATAATCTAAATGGTAAATTAAGAAAACTTTAATTTGAATACCGAAAATAAAATTTAAAAGTAATCTCCGTCTATAAAATAATGCCATTGATTTTATTAGGAAAAAGGAAAAGAAGGAATATGTTAGGAACGCTCTGTTCACATACAGAGATAATTTCATTAACAGTATTTTCCAAAAATGTTGCTTTGTATGTATGGACACGTAATGTGACCTATCTAGAATGCACTTGTGTTACGTATAATTTACATTGTGTTAAAAACGATTGGCTGGAATAATTATTTTTGGATATAGATGCATTTTATAAGTATATTAAGACCCCAAGAGAATTTCAGTCTGCTTGTTATGGCGTGATACAAATTTCGTTTGACAACCAAAAAGGATAAGGAAGGAAATCGTTTTCCCGACCCACAGGTGGCTATTGTTAGAACACTTCAGCATTTAAATGTGAATAAATCTTTTGTGTCTTGGCCCATCGCTCGTTACCGTGATACTGGTAGCGAAGCCCGACGTCAAGGAAGTAGACGAAAGAGAAGAAGAACATCTGCAGAAATGGTTCGAAAAGTAAAGAACCGACTTGATAGAAACCCTCGTCGCAGTGGCCGACAAATGGCTCGTGAGCTGAACATATCGCTATATTCCATTCGGCAAATATCGAAAAATGAGCTCGGGGTAAGGCCATTGAAATTGGAGGGTGTATTAAAGTCTTGGAGGGTGTATTAAAGCCTTGGGAAGGCAAACGTTTTGGCCGCAGACCTTGGACATTCCAACAGGACTCAGCACGCTCCACCCAAGAATGGTTACAGAACAAAGTTCCTCGCTTCATTTCCGTACCCGGAGATTTTGGGTACCAATCCGTTGGACTACTGTGTCCGTGGTATTTTGGAAAGCAAGGTTGGTAATAAAAAGTACCAAAGTGTCAATCAACTCAAGCAAGCGCTTCGCCGGGACGGACAACAGAGCAACATTCGGGCAACGTGTGACGTGTGTGTTTCATTGGCCGTTTGAAGACCATAATTCGTGCCAATTTCCATTAAATGATAATAAACAAGTAAAAAAGCAGTAAGTTCGGCCGGGCCGAACTTTGGATACCCTCCACCATTTGGAATGAATTAGAAAATTTTCAAAAAATAAAATACATTAAAAATTCTTTTAAAATCTTTAAAATATCTAATATAAGAAGGTGCCGATATATGGGGGGATATACGATATTGTGGACCTATAAAGACAAATTTATGTCTGCGTGTATACCGAATATAGGGGAGTATCGTTAAAAGGGGGGATATACGATATTGTGGACCTATATAGACAATTTTTTTGAGGGTAAAATACCCACAAGGGACTCCTTTTGTGGAATTTCAGACAATTCCATTGAAAAATGTGGCTAAGATCATCAAAATACCGAATATCGTGGAGGTACCCTTATATTTGGGCTAAACGATATTGTGGACCTATATAAATAATTCTCTGCCGAGGTATAAAGTACCCACAAGGAACTCCTTGTGTGGATTTTCAGACAATTCCATTGAAAAATGTGGTTATCATCAAAATACCGAATATCGGGGGTACCGTTATATGGGGGCTATAAGATATCGAGGACCGATATAGCCCATCTTCGAACTTGACCTGCCTGCAAACAAAAGAGAGATCTGTGCAAAATTTTAGCTTCCTATCTTAATTCGTTTAGACTGTAGCGTGATTACAACAGACGGACAGACGGACGGACAGGGCTAAATCGTCTTAGAATTTTACGCTGATCAAGAATATATATATACTTTGTTGGGTCAAAAATGATTATTTCGATGACGAACATAATATACCCTCCATACTTTTTTTGGTAGAGGGTATAAAAAAACAAATCAAAATTATGGCGTTTTACTTTGTTGCAGTTATTTTATCTCACCCAGTACAATTCGATTAATAGTGTGACAAAAACGACCATACCACCTTAAATCTGCCTTTATATTCCAGTTTCAATACCAAAAATCCTTAAAACGCATCTGATCAAAAATTTATCAATTTACTTTATTTCGTTCGGAAGCTAGAGTGATTTCCACAGACGGAGACACACAGCTAAATCGATATAGAATCGATATATCCCATCTTCACGCCAGATTTCGTAATATCGAAAATGATGGGATGTGTGAAATTTGAAGAGAATCGATATATTCATAAATTTAACCCGTTATGGGGGATGAACCAGAAGGGGTGGTCCATGAGCGTATTGGTACTCAGAATTCCACTTTGTGGAAGGCTGATGTATTCCATCTTCATACCATATATTGTGTTATTATTGCGATGTGTGAAATTGCGATATATGAAATTTAAAGAGAATCGGATGATTATTTCGCATTTTATGAGAGTTACAATTATTTAAAATTTTGACCCGTTGCAGGGAAAGTACCACAAGGAATGGTCCGACATATATCACCTACACACCAGTTCTTTTGTTACTATAACTATTGAAATATGTGAAATTTGAAGAGAATTGAACTTATTTTTCAAATTTAATTAAAGTCATAATTATTCCAAATGTTGACCCTTCGTGTGGGAGGTACATGATGGAGTGGGCCGGTATTGCCCATTTTCACTCCTGACATAGAACTAATACATATATTGCATTTGCAAAAAGTTTGCTTAAAATTGAATGATCTCCGAACTCGATTTGAATTCGATAATAATATTACGATATACCAAGTTTGTATCAAATCGGATACTCCCTTCGAGAGTCATCGTGGATACCATCCAGACAGACGGAGGTACGGACGGACATCGCTAGATCGACTCCGAATATCCTGGAACGGATTTGGTCGAAAGAAACTTAGGATCGATGAGGCACGTTTTTTGGTCGTATCCAATGATATATACCCTATGTTGCCATATGGCTGGGGGTATACAGAGCTGAGGTTGATATTATCTTATCCGACAGACATTTTCCAGCTAAACCCAAAATGGCATCCTTTGCTCCTTTCCAACATTTAAAGAATTATGAGAATATTTAAAAGAATTTTATGCCAACATAAACTTGAACCCAATAAACAAGGTCGAGTGCGTAGGATATGCTCCTTTTGCTGGAATTCGAAATTCCGAAAAGAAAGTTGCTGCGGATTTTTCTGTTTTCTTTTCAGCGAATAAATAGTTAACATTCATGCTATTTAGTAAACTTCAACTGCCATTCTTAAGACAACACATTGTATTCCACGAAACCAACAAAAAAAAAGAAGAAGTAGAACGCCATCAGCGTTAACTCACAACAACAACAATGTTCGCCTCCCAATGGCATATCAAAGTTTTAATTTTCAAAAGTTGTTTTGCACCGCCTCTACTACAGCAAAATAATACAAATATTTTTGTTTCGGAAGAAGAAGAAGAATAAGACCAAGAAAGTGATGAGGACGACGACGACGAAGTTCTATGCGTGGCCAAAAAGTTTCAACCACGAAAAAACTAAGGAGGAAATTTTCATATGGCAAGTCACTTGACTGAGCACACCCAAAATGAAGCAGCAACGGAATTAAGATGAAGAAGAAGAACAGAAGCAACAAACCGGCAATGAAAATGTTATGCTAGAGGCATGTGTTGTTGTTGTTGTTGGTAGTGTCTTGTGATTTTTTTTTTTTTTTTTTTTTTTTTGTTAAACTGCAACTGTGTTTGGTAAAATATCCTCCAGAGATTTTGGCTTGTGCGGAATTTCCCAGCTCAGCCGTATGAACACAAAACTGTCTCCCGAATCTTGAAAAACCGTACACCACAAGAGATGAGTGAGGGTGGGTGGCCAACTGTCGGAGGAAAAGAAAGACGTATTTCGTATACTTTGCAAAATTTGCCATGTTTATTCTAAGAAAACACCAAATAATCTACAAATACAAATGCAAAAACACACACACACACATATATATATATATATTCGTTTCAATTTACCAACGACAAAAGGAACGAAATGAGCGAAAAAGTAAAGCAAGTGCAGAAAAAAAGTAATCTAAGAAATGAAATAAAGTTGAGACATCCTTAAACTGGGCTGAGCCTTCGGGTTGCAAACTAAAAGCTGTAGATATATATATTTATTCTATAATTGGACTAGGGATTTTGCTGGAAATGATGCGGCTGCTGCTACTGCTGCCGATGTTGGTTGTGACACAACAAACATCTCAAAAAAGTGGTACTTTTCGTTTCGTTTCTTCATAACAAAGTTGCTAAATTACACTCTTATTACAGCTAAAGATGATAACAATTAGCTGATAAGTAGCTAACTAGAATGAGATCAGCAGAATTTAAATTTGTATAAATAATTCATGGTATTTGAGGAGGAGAGAAACCAAAACAAAAACGAGAGTTGGCAACAGTATGACGTAACACAGTGGGTTGAAAGAGAAGCTTTTAATTATGTTTAGGGACTATATGTTTATACACGGTGAGATGAAAAAACTGCAACCAAATTCAGACTGCTGTTATTTCTAAGCCACTCATCCGACAGCTGTTAAAATTACTCCAGTGACAACTCATTATATTGTTTACAAGCGCACAAAAGCATTTTGGTAAGAATTTTCCGGAAAAAAAATTATTCATGATGGAATTCAAGCGTGATAGTGTGATTTCTTTATATTTGGCTGAAAAAACACAAGTGGCTATCGTTAGAGTTCTCCAGCATTTAAATGTGAATAAATCTTTTGTGTCTCGTACCATCGCTCGTTACCGTGATACTGGTAGCGTAGCCCGACGTCAAGGAAGTGGACGAAAGAAAACAGAAACATCAGCAGAAATGGTTCTAAAAGTAAAGAAGCGACCGGATCGAAACCCGCAGTGGCCGAAAAATGGCTTGTGTTCTAAACATATCGCAATATTCCATTCGGCAAATATTGAAAAATGGGCTCGGGGAAAAGCCTTTGAAATTCCAAAAAGTGGAAGAACTTACACCGCAACAGAAAGAAAATAGACTCAAAAGATTTAAAGAGTTGCTTCGCTTGGCCGAAAGTGGTGAACTGCCGAATTTGGTTTCTCTGATGAGGAAAAAATCGTTGTCCAGCAGTTTGTAAACAAAAAAAAATGATCGTGTTTATTTTCCAAAGATGTCACCTGAAAATGTGCACCTTCGAATGGCCACAAGAACTCAAGCGCCGGCCATGATGATGGTGTCGACAGTGGTATTAGGCACGAATTATGGCCCTGCAACTGTGCTGAATCCTGTAGGAATGTCCAAGGTCTAAGGCCAAAATGTTTACGTGCCCAAGGCTTTAATACCCCTCAAGCACAGTTGCAGGGCCATAATTCGTGCCAAAGATGACCAATTCGAACAAATCTCAACTTATTCTAAAATTTGATGCTATTTTCGACGTTTTTTGATTTCATTCAATAAAATTAAAAAACAGACAAGTTAAAAAACTGTAAGTTCGACCGGGCCGAACTTTGAATACCCTCCACCATTTGGTAAAAATTTGACAATTTGCAAAAAAATTAAATCCGTTAAAATCTCTATTAAAATCTTAAAAACACCAAATGTAGCCGTATTTTAGGTATTATAGTATAATAGGGTCTATACGACGACATGGACCTGCATAGGTAACTTTTCTCATAAGCTTTTACAGTATTCAAATGCGAAACTTGAAAAAAAATTCTGTTTATAATTTAGCTAAAATCACCAAAATACCAAATATATGAAGGCAACATGGAGATTATTAGACGTGGATCTGCACAGGGTGGAAAGGGTGGAGGTTATTCAAAGTTAGGCCTGGCCGAACTTACAGCTTTTTACTTGCTTTAACTTAATTATTTGAAAACTCTCAAGGCTACAACAGTGCCTATAAATTATTATTATTTATTTATTTATTTTTTTTTTTTGAAGAACCTTTCAGTCTCTAATCATCGTGTTTGAAAGGACATTTCAAAACCGAATTGAGTTTTTTTCGAAGAACGACTGAAACTATAACCCCTAATGTTTGGAGGCACATTTCAAACATGATTGAGTTTTGTTTTCTAATTTATGACAGGTGCCCATTGAGTTCTAGCCTCGGGCTATGTACCAGTGATTTTCAATATTTCTTTTCAAGAACTTGTGGTGATTTTTAAATAATCGTTTTCTTAGTCATTTCTTAGTTTTAAACATTCCTTGAACTGAATTTTTGAAGTTCGATTGGAATTGCGATTAGTTACTTTAAGCTTTTTTTTTTTTTGGTGACCCTCCCAACCCTGAGCATTTTCTTATCTAATGATAGGAAGGACATTTCGTGCTCAAATCGATTTTTTTTCCCGATTTCTGTTTGCAGTTCCATTGCTTATTTCCGAACGGATCGCAGCAACTTTAATTGCATTCCTTTTATCAGTTGTATGAACAGGCTCATATATTTCTAATAATGGTTATTTTAAATGTAGTATTTTAAGTTTTTATTCTCCTCTTTCCTTTGTGTATGCTTCTTTAGAAAATCTTTAAAGCAAAGTCTTTTACAACTCCATACCTCGTTATATCTCATCATCATACGTTCAAGACCACTTAAAACAAGTGCCGGTACATTTTATCTCTTACCAACACTTTGACTTCACCCTAAGCATTCTCCTGCTTTGGGGGCAAACTGTTCAAGCACCAAGAGAAAATCCAAAAAGGAAGCTAGAGAACAAAAAGGAGTGCAAAACTTATCAAATGAATTGAAAGTAATGTAACGTCATACTCGTTCTATTTCTTCAGTTTAGATTTGCATCATTACCCAGCAACTCTTGGTTTTTTTGTATGTTTCTTCTGCTGCAACTATAACGAAGCAACAAAAGCAATAATAAAATTCCACAACTATGTGAAAATAGAACATGAAACTTCAAAAAAAAAAAACTCTTTGGAATTCCAGCCTTAGACCCCAAAGCAAAGAGATCGATGAGAGGTATGAAACATGACCGCAATGAATGCTACACAAAAGTGTGTGGGGTGAACAGAGCTCAAGGTGTTTACTTTCAAAATAAATGCATAACAAAAAAGAAATAAAGCTTTCTCTCATTTTAATTGGAAGAATATTTCAACATGTTTGTTATGTATCGGATTTGACCTGATCAACAATTTCCTCTCCTATTGACCCCCGATTCGTCAACGAAAAGTCTATTTTAAAATTTTTCATTCGTTCCAACACCTTTGTTAGGCCTTTTTATACCCTCTACCACAGTATGCAGGATATATTAAGTTTGTCATTCCGTTTGTAACACCTTGAAATATACATTTTAGACCTCACAAAGTATATATATATTCTTGATCAGCATAAAATTCTATGCCGTCCGTCTGTGGAAATCACTTTAGCTTCCGAACAAAATGAAGTAGGGTGATAAAATTTTACTCAAATGTATATTATGTTTGCAGGACTTTTGGTATTGAAAATTTGGCCATGCAGGTCCAGGTTTTGGTATAGCCCCAATATAACGGTACCTCCCGATATTCGGTATTTTGATGATTTTAGCGACATTATTACCGATTTTTAATATAACAGCTACATTTGGTATTATTGAGATTTTAACAGAATTTTTAACGGATTTTATTGTTCTTTAGAATTGCCAAATTCGTTCCGAATGGTGAAGGGTATTCAAAGTTAGGCCCGGTCGAACTTACAGTTTTTTTACTTGTTATACCCTCAGCCATATGGCTACAGAGGGCATATACAGTTTGATACGGCCAAAACGTGCCCAGTCGAAATAACGGTTTTAGACCCTAGGTCCCTTTGGACCAAATCAGTTTCAGAAATTTGGAGTCAATCTAGAGATGTCGGTTCGTCCGTCTGTCTGGCTGGCTGGCACCAGCCACGATAACTCTCGAAGGAAGTATCCGATTTGATCCAAAGTTGGTACATCATAATATTATTGTCAAACTTAGATAGAGTTCGGAGATGGGCAATATCGGTCCACTCCTTCTGGTACCTCCCCCACAAAAGATCGAAATTTTCAAAAAATATTTTTTTTGCACAGAAAGAGAAAGGATAATGAGATTTTGCTCCAACTTTGCGAATCGCAAAATTTTCATCAGTGCTAGGTCAGGTGCAAAAATGGACATTATCGGTTCACTCCAGCAGATACCTCCCCCACAAAGGGTCAACATTTGGATAATTATAACTCTTATTAAATGTGACGAAAAAGTCCGATTGTCTTCAAATTTCTTACATCCCATAGGCAGAGAAAGGATAATCCGATTTTGCTCCAACTTTGGGAATCCTAATATTTTTATCATCATCGAAAATGGACAATATCGGTCCACTCCATCTATTTTGGCCCACTCCCGGCGACGCGCTTACTTGAGGTGATCAACACTTAGGTATTTTTTTAGTGATAACCTTGCCTTCCAAAATACTCCAGACACAATAGTCCAACGGATTGGTATCCGGAGATTTTGGTGGCCATTGTGCGCTGGAAATGAAGAGAGGAACCTAATTTTGTAACCATTCTTGGGTGGAGCGTGCTGAGTGCGATGTTGCTGAGTAATGTTGAAATGTCCAAGGTCTGTGGCCAAAATTTTTGCGTGCCCAAAGCTTTAATACACCCTCCAGAATATTTTCGCGATAATATTCGTCATTTATTCTGATGCCACAGTCGATTAATACGAGCGGAGAGCGACCATCGGCTGTTATGGCGGCCCACACCATCACCATGGCCGGCGCTTGAGTTCTGGTGGCTAAACGTCACCACGGTGCACATTTTCAGCTGACCTCTCAAATAAACACGATCATTTTGTTTGTTTACAAACTGCTGGACAACGAATTTTCTTTTCATCGGAAAAAACCAAATTTGGCAGTTCACCACTTTCGTCCATGCAAAGCAACTCTTTAGCTCTTTTGAGTCTATTTTCTTTCAATTGCGGTGTAAGTTCTTGCACTTTTTGGAATTTCAATGGCTTTACCCCGAGCTTATTTTTCAATATTTGTCGTATCGAATATTGCGATATGTTCAGCTCACGAGCCATTTTTTGGCCACTGCGACGCGGGTATTGATAAAGTCGCTTCTTTACTTTTCGAACCATTTCTGCTTATGTTGCTGTTTTCTTCCGTCCACTTCCTTGAAGCCTTGGGCTACGCTACTAGTATCAAGGTAACGAGCGACGGTACGAGACACTATAAATTTTTTCACATTTAAATGCTGGAGTGCTCTAACCATAGCCGCTTCTGTTTTTCCAGCCAAATATACAGAAATCACACTATCACGCTTGAATTCCATCCCGAATAACTTATTTTCTGAAAAAAAAATTCTCACCAAAATGCTTTTGTACGCTTATGCAGGGTTGCCCATATTCGACGGACCCATGTTTTTTTTTGGGCCCATTCCAATCGACGAAGCTTGTCCGCAGGCAACATTCTTTGCGTCAATTGAATTTTGTACGGGAACAAATGCAAATCAATGCGAATAATCTATTGTAAAGTTGACCGAGCCATACCCAACTGCTGAGAACGGAGTTTTCGGGATGTTCTTGGGGACCTCTTAACACTGGCTCGTACGGCAGCGATATTCTCGGCCGATCGCCTTGGTCGACTTTTATATGGTCTCTTCGGATTAGAAAGAGCCTTACCAGTCGAAAATTTTTCGTATAAACGCTTAATGGTGTTCTTAGAAGGCGCACTTCTTACATTTTTTAATGTTTTAAAAGCACGTTGAGTTTTCACAATTGACTTCTTGTAAATTTCAACTATTTCAGAGCGCTCGCGTGGCGCGTATTGGTTGATGGTAAAGATCTTCTTGGACTGACGCTTCAAACGCGGTATGTCATTAAGCGATGTGACATCTCGGTAAAAAGTTATGGCGTTGCCAGATGGATACGTCGAATATGGGCAACCCTGTAAACAATATAATGAGCTGTCACTAGAATAATTTTAACAGCTGTCGGACGAGTGGCTTGGAAATGACAGCAATCTGAAATGGTTTGCAATCATTTCATCTCACCCTGTACTATTGCTATTCCGAGAAGATTAAAACAAAATGACGATACTTACTCTTTTGAATAGTTATTTATTTCATAGCAAACATAACCTTCATACGCACCTGCAATTAGAGAGAAATCACAATTATTGTTAAAAAATATTTATACTATATATTTACTGGGATTTCAGAAGAAAATAAGTTTCATCGAATTTCATTGTCGAATTAATTATATACACGATAATCAGTAAACCTTTTTTTGTTAAAACGCCTCCTTCCTAATTAGCATTTCAAGGAAATCCACCAATGGGGAAACTAAATTCCTTTGCATAATTGTAAACAATTACTTCCTTCAGGGGATGATGGTGATGTTCCTCCGCCTTTAATTGAAATACCTTTGTGTGAGATATTTCTCGACTGAGTAACCCCTTCCAAAGGGAAAAACATCCCAACATTGTGTAAATAATTTCATATTTTGTGTAATTTATCCTCTGCTGCCTTAGCTCGTTGAAGTTTCTTCTCAGAAAAATTCTTTGCCACAAGGTGTTGCATAGTTATTAACAGTTTTGCGAAAAATGCATTATTTGATTAAAGTCAGTGGCTGGAAGGAATGGTGGAGACGAGGAGGAGAAGAAACTAAGTTGCAACATTGCCAAGAATACCATGTCCAATTTTGTAGTATATACACCTACACATACGTACATTGTATACCCACACAATATAGCTACAATGTAGCAATAGCTGTATTACTGGCAACATTTTGCAAAGGCAACCTCAAGCCAAACAAGAAAAACAACAACAACAACAACAACTAAATCATGTTAATACATTTTTATCATATTTTTGCAAGAAACATGTGCTGGTGTTGACGGTGATGATGATGACGGCGACGGCGACGTTGACATAAAACAATGTTTTATGACTTCTAAAGAAACGCTAAAAGCTTGAAAGTCTTCCACATTTAGCTGAATGTGTTTAGTGAAAGTAGTCCAACGATATTGCGATTTAATTTAGTTTTGTTCCATTCCAAAAGGAAATGATGAAAGATGAAATATTAAGGAAAAAAAAATTGAAAAATACATAAATTAAAATCTGGGACAAACAGACATAAATGCCAGAAAGAATGGACATTTCATAACATTTTCTTATGAGATGAAACAAGTTAAAGAGTATCTGTATATGCAGGGTTGCCCATATTCGACGGATCCATCTGGCAACGCCATAACTTTTGACAGAGATGTCACATCGCTTAATGACACAGCGTTTGAAGCGTCAGCCCAAGCAGATTTTTTACATGAACCAATACACACTCTGAAATAGTATATATATATATATATATATAGTATATATATTGTTGTTGCAAAATGGTCTGGCTTTATCCCTTTATTGTTGTTTTTATAAAAACAACGTTTGTTTATTAGCGGAGAACGATGGTAATGTTTACCAGGGGGTAAGGCAGGGAATACCTAGGTTTCGGAAAGAGCCACCAATCCTCATCAGTTCCCTTGTTTTTGTCTGGGATATTCTCCCCAGAAGTTATTTTAAAAATAACTTCTATGACAAAAAACATTTTTTACCCAAGTGACGAGATCGTAAGCTCAATAGAAGAGGAAGCAAAGAATTAAATAAAACTAAAATTCTCTTGGAAAGTCTTCTAAATCTTACAACCGCACTTATAAACATTTACATCTTTCTCCACTTGTTATGCTTTCGTTCAGCCTGAACGAAGTAGCATAACCATGTAAGTTTGTTTTGTCTGTTACAACAAAAACCCCTTCGTCGACCGTGCCTAATAAACAAACGTTGTTTTTATAAAAACAACAATAAAGGGATAAAGCCAGACCATTTTGCAACAACAATATATATATATATATATATATATATATATATATATATATATATATATATATATATATATATATATATATTAAAATATTCGCGGTTTAATGGAAAATTTGACTTTTATTTAATACAATTGTTGTGGCCTATTTCACCCACTAAATATTACCCGATGACGAAGGCTTCTGCCCAGCCCTAAGCTCTAGCCACATGCTAACTTCCGCTTTGATTGGTCTATAATTGCGACCTGTAGAGCAACTGCAAAATCAGGATTTTTTCAGTTTTTGGTCCATTTCAACCCCTAAATATTATGCAATCATCTCCAAAGGAATAGGGTTCCATTCTGATCCTAGCCCCACCTCCATTCTAAATTTCGTGCAGATTGGACCATAATTGCGACCTGTAGAGTGATTACAAATTAACATGGACAGACGGACAGACGGACGGACTGACATACATAGCTAGATCGACTCAGCTCGGCGAGATAGGAAGATCCATATATAGTTTCCTATGTGGGAAACCAGGATTTCGTGGTGTTACATAATTTTTGGCCCAATAAAACTTATAATACCCCCAACACATAGTGTTGTAGGGTATAAAAAAATTATCTATACACATATACAAAAGAGTAGTGAGAAAACTGACTGACTGGGAATGGGAACGTCCAACCGAAACGGCAGAAGCCAGAATCTTAAAAAAGGGTCTGTCTTGGTGCGTAGGCATGGGATAAGTCTGGGGTTTTATAAATTGGTTTCGAAAGGGTACAAGGAGTACTAAAATATACTAAAAATTGAATTCCTTGTATTCGAAAAACGGATTGAGCTACAATTCTGAAATTTAGAATGGGAATCACTGATGGAGTGCAGGATAGATGTACCAAAGGGTCTTTGTAAATTGCTACCGTTTGGTATAATGTGAACGGATAGAGCTAAAAATTGAAATTTGGTATGAGAATCAAGGTTGCAAAGTAAGTTTGATATATGAAGGTGTGGGTACTGTATTAAATGGAACTACATGGTGATATAAAAACTGCAACGAAGTTTAACGCCATAATTTTTAATTTCATTGAATGAAAGCAAAAATGTCGGAAATAGCAAAAAATTTTAGAATAAGTTTAGATTTATTTGAATTGGTCACCCTTGACACGAATAATGGCCTTCAAACGGCCAATGAAACCGTCACACGCTGCCCGGTATTTTGGCCCATTCCCGGCGAAGCGCTTGCTTGAGGTGATCGACACTTTGGTATTTTTTAGTGCCAAAGTTGCCTCCCAAAATCCTCCAGTTACAATAGCCCAATGGATTGGTATCCGGATATTTTGGTGGCCATTGTGTGCTGGAATTGAAGCGAAGAACCTCATTTTGTAACCATTCTTGGATGACGCGTGCTGAGTGCGATAGTGCTGACTCCTGTTGGAATATCGAAGGTCTGCGGCCAAAATGTTTGAGTGCCCAAGGCTTTAATACACCCTCCAGGTTATTTTCGCGATAATATTCGGCATTTACTCGAATGCCACGGTCGATTAATACGAGCGGAGAGCGACCATAGGCTGTTATGGCGGCCCACACAATCACCATGACCGGCGCTTGAGTTCTGGTGGCCAGCCGAAGGTGCACATTTTCAGCTGACCTCTTTGACCAGTATACACGATCACTTGGTTTGTTTACAACCGAAGAAAACCAAATTCGGCACTTCACCACTTTCGGCCAAGCGAAGCACCTCTTTTGCTCTTTTGAGTCTACTCTCTTTCAGTTGCGGAATTAAATGGTTTTACCCCGAGCTCATTTTTAAATTTTTCGGCTACTGCGACGCGGGTTTTGATCAAGTCGCTTCTTCTTCTTTTTTCGAACTATATCTGCTGATGTTGCTGTTTTCTTACGCCTTTTGTTCCTTGACGTCGGGCTACACTACCAGTGTCACAGTAACGAGCGATGGTACGAGACACAAAAAATTTATTCACATTTAAATGCCGGAGTGTTCTAACGATAGCCACTTGTGGTTTTTCAGGCAAATATAAAGAAATCACACTATCACGCTTGGATTCCATCACGAATAACTTTTTTTCTGGAAAATTCGCAACAAAATGCTTTTATACGCTTGTAAACAATATAATGAGCTGTCACTGGAATAATTTTAACATCTGTCGGATGAGTGGGTTAGACAATTTTTATAAAATGTAATGTAAGAGTCCGATTATCTTTAAAATGTACACATCTCAAAAGTTTTTTTAACCCAAGGTACCTCCCACACAAAATGTCGAAATTATATTTTCTGCACAGAAAGACAAAAGATAATCCGATTTTGTTCCAACTTTACAAATATTATATTTGCGCCAGTGCTACGTCAGGTGTATTTTCGCATCAATGTACAATGTCAGACCACTCCATCAAGTACCTCCCCCACAAAAGGTCAAAACTTTGAATAATTACAACTGTTATAAAATGTGATGTAATAGTCCGATTGTCTTGAAATTTTACACATCCCAATATTTTTATGAACCCAGGGTCTGGTGTTAGGATGGAGTATATCGGTCCATTCCTTCTGTAACTCCCCCAAAAAAGTTCGAAATTCTAAATTCTAAAAATATATTTTTTGCACGGAAAGAGTAACGATAACCCGAATTTGCTCCATCTTTACATATCCTAATATTTCTATCAGAGCTACCTCAGGTGCGAAAATGGACAATATCGGTCCACTCCATCGTGTACCTCCCCACAAAGGGTCAAATTATTGAATAACCAAAACGTTTATAAAATCCGAAACAAGCATCAGGTTCTCTTTATATTTTAACACATCCCATTATTTTCACTAACAAAAGATCTGTTGTGAAGATGGGATATATCGGTCCACTCCTTCTGGTACCTCTCCCACAAAGGCTCAAGGAAAGCGAAATAAGCATCAAACTCTCCTCAAATATCACAAATACAAACATTTTTGCTAATGCAATATCTGTTGTGCTGATGACATATATATGTGAGAACCCCTTCTGGTACCTCATTTACAAAGGGTCACAATTTTCAATACTTTTCTCTGTCATAACTTGCGAAACAAGTCAGCGATTCTTTACAATTTGCTATATCTAAATATATCTCTCTTTGCCAGACACTTGAGATGAATATGGAATTTAGGATTTTTCATAAATTGTATACAAATATTCGATTTCCTGTAATATTGCTCATAGGAATATTTATACCCTACAACACTATGTGTTGGGGGTATTATAAGTTTGATTGGGCCACCGCGAAATATTGGTTTCCCACATAGGAAAGTATATATGGATCTTCCTAGCTCGCCGAGCTGAGTCGATCTAGCTATGTATGTCCGTCCGTCCGTCTGTCCATGTTAATTTGTAATCACTCTACAGGTCGCAATTATGGCCCGATCTTCACGAAATTTAGAATGGAGGTGGGGCTAGAACCAGAATAGAACCCTATTGCTTTTGGAGATGATCGCATAGTATTTAGGGGTCGAAATGGACCAAAAACTGAAGAATTCCATGATTTTGCCGTTGCCCTACAGGTCGCAATTATAGACCAATTGACACCGACTTTAGCATGGGGCTAGAGCTTAGGGCTGGGCAGAAGTCATCCAATTTTGGTGGTCATCGGGTAATATTTAGTGGGTGAAATAGACCAGAATAGAAATAAATAAAAGTCAAATTTTCCATTAAGCCGCGAATATTTTTAAACCCGGCGAAATTACAAATAGACTAATAGGTCAATCCTGACCGTTACGTAGATGCCGATAGTAAATATATCGGATATATATATAGCAAAATATAAATCATGTGTTTATACAAAGGAAGGGGATGTTAGCTAGAATGTTTATATCTCAAGAATGGCTGGACCGATTTTGACAAATTTTGTCAATTCAAAATGCCCTCTTGGAATAAAAGAATAAAATCTAAAAAAATCGCATAAAACTATTCTAATAATGATGTTAATATAGATTTTGTTGTATTTTGTGGCTTTTTTTTTATTTTTTCATATTTTTTATCGCATGCGATTTTTCCAATTTGACTTATAATATTGAAGTCGATATTTTGTAAAATTTTTTCAACTTACAACACAGGTTGGGGTTATTATATACAGATTGCAATTATCGTCCGATCCTCACGAAAATTTTCACAAGGGTAGGATTAGGCTCAGAAGGGCTAGATCTATCGTTTTCAAAGATGTCCGCAATATATTTAGAGGTTGAAATGGACCAACAACTAAAAATATTCCTGATTTTGCAGGTCACAAATAGAAACCAAAAGACACGAAATCTCGCATGAAGTTAGAGTTAGGACAGAGGATAGAATGGACCACTACCTTTGTATGAAAAAATACCACCATTACTTACAGGCGATATCCGAAATACACAAAAGGCGAACTTCCGGCTTTTTTATGCTGATTTCGTGGACGAATATAGCCAAATATCGTAGACGTCTAGATTTGGAGATACAGAGGGACCTCTTGCTTTTTGGAGATGATCGCAATATATTTAAGGGTTCAAAAGAACCAAAAACAGAAT